>NC_048586.1:2922500-3222500 GCF_013265735.2 Oncorhynchus mykiss | reverse complement strand
TCCCTGACCAAGGAACTTCTCCCCTGATTGCTCAGGGCGTCCAGCTCTAGGAAGAGTTGGTGGTTCCATACTTCTTCAATTTAAGAATGATGGAGGCCACTATGTTCTTTGGGTTCTTCAATGCTGCAGACATTTTCAGATCTGTGGCTCGACACAGTCCTGTTTCGGAGCTCTACGGACAATTCCTTCGACTTCATGGCTTGGGTTTTGCTTTGACATGCACTGTCGACTGTGGGACCTTATATAGGCATGTGTGTGCCTTTCCAAATCATGTAAATTCAACTGAATTTACCACAGGTGGACTCTCAAGTTGTAGAAACATCACATGGATGATCAATGGAAGCAGGATGCACCTGAGCTCAATTTTGTGTCTCATAGCAAAGAGGTGGAATACTTGTGTAATTAAGGTATCTGTTTTTTTATTTTTAATGCATTTGGAAACATTTCTAAAAACCTGTTTTGGCTTTGTCATTATGGGTATTGTGTGTTGATAGCTGATTAATTGTTTTTATTCATAAATGTTAGAATAAGGCTGCAATGTGACAAAGTGGAAAAGTCAAGGGGGCTGAATATTTTTCGAAAGCACTGTAAATATTGAATTTGAATATGAAATCAAATTGAAATGAAAAATGTTAACTTAATGCAATTCAATTCAGTTTCAAATCATGAAATACAAGTTAAATTTATGAATTCAATGATTTAATTTGTGCATTCCAAATTCCAAAATATGACATTCAAATTCAACATTCTAAGACGAAGTAAAAATTATGGAATTTAAATACAATTTTTGTTGGTACTGAAATCTCTCCATAATGGTTTTCAAAATCTAAAAACATTTTTAGATCTGAAACAACAGTATTTTTTCCTCAAATAAAATAGCTTGTGTTGGGGGCTCCCGAGTGGCGCAGCGGTCTAAGGCACTGCATTGCATGCAGTAGTGCTGGAGGCGTTACTACAGTCACGGAGGGTTTGGCTGGTGGGGCTTAACTTGGTTCATCGCGCTCTAGCGACTCCTTGTGGTGGGTCAGGTGCCTGCGGGCTGACCCCGGATGCCAGTTGAACAGTGTGTCCTCCGACACGTTGGTGCGGCTGGCTTCCGGGTTAAGCTGGCGGGTGTTAAGCAGCGCGGTTAGGCGGGTCCCGAATCCGTTGGGGAGCTGCAGCGATGAGCCAAGTTCGAATAATTGGGGAGAAAAAAGGGGTAAATACCCCACAAAAATTGCTTGGTTGTCATATGTTCCTCAGTGAGCAATTTGTTTACGTCCTGTTAAATGCCCCTGGCGTCAAGACGGAGAGTTCTACGACCTTGAAAACAATTCATATTTTCTGTCGCTATCAAATGTAATTATATTCATGGCGTCACGCCCCAGTCTTTTATTTATTTAGAGACAAAAAAGGCAATTAGTCGGCGCAATACGGCAAGCTGTCAGTCACTGGGGCTAGCGCAATACGCCTTTTACTGTTTTCGTTTGACTCAAGTGGAAGAAGACTGATATTCCACTAATAAATGGGGGTCCTTGGGGACTGGGAGGATGTATGACTTATCAATCATAGAGCATGTATGAAATGACACCCTATTCCCAAAATATATAGATTTCTTTCCCCAGACCCTTTCAAGTGACACCCTATTTCCCATAAAGGCCACTTCTTTTGAACAGAGCTTTTCAAAAGACACCGGCCACCGGCTCAAAAATTGTGCACTACATGGGGAATAGGGTGTCAGATGAGCAGGTCTGAGATTACACATCCATCATTACATTGTGTTTGAGTACAGCAGTGTATGCTATAAACCACTGATTGACACAACTGAGGGGAAAGGACCTGGGTTTTCAATAATACTTTCAGAGTATCTTTCAGAGTTTTTGCTGCTGACAAAAGCAAGTGTTGGTTTTTGAACATACGCACAGCAAAGTCATGGTGCATTTTTTAAGATCAATGTGTAGGTTGACTGTGTGTCTTTTCAATTTAGCCCAAACTGGCAAGACTGGTACTCCTCTGCCTCCTATCCCAGTCACCTCTCCTCCTGCCCACAAGCCTGGATGCTAGTCTGTTTGTGCTTGTAGCCAACCTGTCTTTGTTTTGGGGGGCAATGTAGCATGGTTGATTGCAATGTTGGTCAGGCAGCCAGACAGGCTGTCCATACAACTGTCAGAATACAGTATGTACACGTACACACGTGTGTATGCACAGACACACAAACAGACAAGTATGTTTGTTTGACAAGGATGGGAACAGAACAGAACAACGTCCTCAGTCTCCGTTCCAAAAACAGTATGTGTTTGAAAGGGTGTGTGTGTAATCATGCGTGCATGTATTTGTGATTGATGCAACTCCACAATCAAGCTGCCTGGTGTGTTTGAAACCCTTACGTGTGTGTGTGTGTGTGTGTGTGTGTGTGTGTGTGTTAGAGCCTGTGGCTATGTGTGTGGTCCCTCATGTTGTGTCTTACTGGTCACAGATGTTCCATTAGGACTGCCGTAGGGTGTGTGTCTGTTAAAATGTTTGTACATGCTTATTCTGACAGTTGTGTGTGTGCATGACGACTTTTGTGCGTGTGTGTGTGTCTAACGTCTTGTGTTTGTGGTCGCAGATGTTCCACGAGGACTCGGCTGGAGGATGGCAGCTTGTTGCTGTGGACGTCAACAAACCACATGGCCGCGCACCAGCCTGCCTCCAGGTACAGACCTCTGAGATAATAGCAGCACCACTGTCATCACTCCTGAACATATCACATGAACACACAGACACGCGTGCACGCCCCCAAACCAGGCCAAATTCTATTCAAATACTAATTCTTTGGGGCAGAGCTCATTCGAATTGTGCTTTGCAAGTGTTCATTTTATATTTACATTTGAGTAATTTAGCAGATGCTCTTATCCATAGCGACTTAAAGGCTCTTCATGGTCAATCCGAGGTTTGCAGTGGCCGTACAGCATTTTCTGCAATGTGGCCTCCACAGAAGTATTAGAATTTCATACTTGCACTTCGAGGAGCTGTCATACGCAACCAATAAATTGGTGTGCACCGCACCGCTCATAGTGATTCAGGGCTAATCGCTATAGCCATCCAGCTAATTACAAACAACTGGCTAAACAAAAAGACGAGATGTTGGAGTCTGCGCCACATAACGCATTTTCGGATCAAACATAAATTGGCTTTTATATTCAGTTCATTCAACTTAACAAATAAACAACCACATATCAAAGTCATAGCAATAAAATATTTTAGAATGTTTTAAAAATACAAATACATTAATTTTGACACATCTTTAATGTATGTATTTAGTAACTTTGTAATGTTGCCCATCTCTCTATATATATATATATACACACACACACACACACACACACACACACACACACACACACACACACACACACACACACACACAGACACACCAGTTGAGGTCAGTTAGCCTCTATGAGGACAGGGGAGGGAGGTATGATAAAAAATGAAAAGAGAAGTGAGTCAAGTGAAAAGAATGTGGCACCTCGGCTGTTTGTGACAGTTTCTGTGTGATTTATCTCCCCCAAATAGTATGCCAGTAATGTACAGTAGGCCTAGCTATTCACTGTGCCAATAATGTGCTATTCACTGTGCCAGTTTGAAGAAACATTTGTCCTTTTTGGCAGTCTGAGCTAGCAGAAGCAGCAGGACAAGATGTCACCATGGTCTGTCTGTCTGTCTGTGTCGGTCTGTTGGTCTGTCGGTCTGTCGGTCTGTCTTGGTCTGTCAAGGAGAACTCTCACTCACACACACACCTTCTCTCTGTTTCAGTGGTGGGTTATGTAAACCAGCTAGAATAAGAACAAAAGTTTCGTTTTCTGATCACATTCCCGTCAGACATTCCCAGTCTACTTAACATGAAACAGACAGACAGAAACAACCTATTTAAAAAAAAAAAATGAGAATGTTGGTGCAAAATCAATTACAGTTAAGGCAGTTGCCTTTCCCCTTTAGAAAATCTAGCGCTCCCCATAGAACATAGTTTACTTCCATTCTAGAGGAAGAACAGCTCCATTTCCAATGGTGCCTTAATGTAAGTTCTCCTTCAAAATCAGACCAGTGACAAAGAGACACACAGACAATGGTGGCATCTTGTCCTGCTTCTGCTTCTAGTTCAGACTGCTAAAAAGGACAAATGCTTCTTCAAACTGGCACAATAGATGACAAACGCACACACATAACTCCCCTCCCGACAGGCCTCTCCGACACACACAAACACAGCTTGTCACCTCATTGTGGTTACATTTCCCTGTGTGACTTCAATAGGCACGTTGAAACAACTTAATAATGTGATTTTAAATGAGACGAGCCTTGCCAGTGTTTTAATGTGTAGATGTGGCTGTAATGGCAAGGCTTGTGATGACCGATGAGTTTTAAATGACATATAAACGATAGCTGTGTTGTCGTCGCCTCCTGGTCGGACCGTTCAGAATGGTCGGGCTTTAAAGATAAGGGGAAAGCAGCAGGCATGGCTTACAGCTGTCACAATGTTGATGCAGGAAAGGCCAAGCACTTGGTGTGAGTGACTGCCAACAGCGAGAGCGAGAGGGGGCGGGTAAGAGGAAAAAGAGGGGAGACAAAAAGAGAGGGAAGATAGAGAGGGGATAGAGTGAGTAGCTGGAGGACAAACTCCCAATGATGATGTATTATAATGTACAAATTATCCACACGTCACAAAGACAAGCAAGCAGAAAAACACACACACACACACACACACACACACACATATGCTGGTATGAAAGGCCAAGTTCTACTCCCAAGCTGTTCTACAGATTCTTTCCCCAAGCCATAACACTGCCATAACACTGCCATAACAGTTAATGAAATGACTAACCGGACAATTGCTTTGACCCTTTTTAGCACTGACTCTATGCACACTCACTGGACACTCACGCATACTTACACAGACACTCCAACACACACACACACACACGCGCAAAACACATGCAAAACACACACTACATACGCTTACACACGCAAAACACACACAAATTCATATTGACGGCACAGACACACACTTTCACACTCTTCACATACGCTGCTGCTACTCTGTTTATTATCTATCCTGATTGCCTAGTCACTGTTACCCCTACCTACATGTACATATTACCTCAACTACCTCGTACCCCTGCACATTGACTCGCTACCGGTACTCCTTGTATATAGCCTTGTTATTGTTATTTATTGTGGTACTATATTTTTATTTGAGATTCTTTAAAGTAACCACTGTTTGCCTCGGAGAGCTTATTCAGTCAGCGCATAAAACTGCTTCGCCAGGCCAAATACACATGAATATCTTTCTTTATATCTGTTATAGACATGTTTGTGCAATGGCAAACCCATAGGCCGTCAGGGTGTGACATGTTTGTGATTCAGAAAGGACAGCAGCCGTAATGCAGCACACTAATGTAGGAGAGTGCACTTTTTGTAAAACACAAAGAGGCAGTGGTGTAGTGGAGGATATATGCAGGTATAAACCGTGTACCCACTTTTTTTCAGTGGGCATTGCCTATGCACACTTCTTAATCCCTATTGATGTGTATCAAAGTAGTGTGGTGGAGTTATACGACTTCAATTATCTATTACAATAGAGAAATAATGCACAAAGTAGCCTACACAATCGCAAAGCACGTGAAATATATTCTCAAGGGAGCCTCACACACAGCCTAGTTTCAGTAGAATATCATCTGCAGGCAGAAAGTGTGTGCAGCTCTCAACTGGTTGTTGCATGGAGAAAAAAACACAAAATAGCACAGTTGGTTAGGAGCAAAACGGAAGCCATCCAGTTAGTTTGGTGCAAAGCAGAAGCCATCCAGTTAGTTTGGTGCAAAGCAGAAGCCATCCCCTCCGGCGTCATTCTAAGCAGACAAAAATGTGATGCTCTATAAAGAAAAGTATGATATTGAGTGAAAATCCAAAGAATCTGTATGAAAAGTCGTAAAAAAACATAGGAAATCATTGGATTAACAGTCCATTCACTCAGACATAATAAGCCAGTTGGTCCCAATAATAACAAAACAAAAAACATTTAGCATTCCCCAATAGAAATATACAACTATTACTTCCCATTGCAAAAAAACATTTCAGCTTTAGCACACAAAGTAACTGGTGACCTAAAGTTTAAATGCAACAAGTTTCACACACAAGTTATTTTCAAAGAGTTCCACTCACCAGATGATGATAATTTGAAACACAACTTCTTGTTGAAAGTTAGTCTTGAAATGGGAGAAGCTAACATTAGCAACAACATCCTTTTTGATAACTCCTGTTGCAGCCACTGCAAACTAGCTGACAACAAAAGCTAGCTAAACCGTGGAAAAACTACTGCTCGCTATTGCACAGTGACCTATCAAAAGTTTCCATACGTTTTTGTAAAAATGGACCCACCCATTAAGTCAAAATTTGATTGCTTGATTCCACTGTCAATCCAAAATGTTGCCCCATATACAGTTGAATGGCAGATGCCTAATATCTAGCTTCTGATGGCCTAGCCAATGGCTGACTTAGCTAGGTAGATTTATCTCCCGAGACTAGCAAAGAAAAACCCTGATTGGACCTTTTTTTCCTCTTCAGTGTTAACCCTTTCCTTTCCAACAAAACCTGAAGAGATTAAATCAGAACATTGTTGAAAATAATATTATTATTATTATAATTATTTTATAAATCCTTAGCTCTTCTCTGAAATAGTAGAATGCCCATTGTTCCCCACTGTGTTTGGGTTAGTAGCGTGTCTCTATTTTCCATCAGCATGCATTTATTCTATCTGAATGTCTAAAGAATCGATATGTTGTTCTGAAATATGAACACATAAATACTGGACATTTTGATCTCTTATTATGGTGGTGATTTTGGTAAAATTACAATCATTGTCTTGAATTGGAATCAAATGTGTCTCGGTCTTGACTCGGATCTGTTGTTCCCCTCCTGGTCACCGTCTTAACTCGGTCTCACCCCCTCTCCAGTCTTGGTCTTGAATCGTCTCACTTTAGGTGGTCTCTAACAAGCATTTTCCAGGGGCTAGAGAGATCGTGTGGAATATCCTAGGTCCTCAGTGATCAGGATGGTGGGGTAGATGGATACATAGGGATGCAGAAATGCACCTACAAGGTAATTGCAATACTGAACGGAATGTTGATAAACTGTAGTGTGCATCCGGATCCAAATAAGAATATATTAAACTGCGTCCCAAATGGCACCCTAATCCCTATATGGTGCACTACTTTTGACCACAACCCATAGTGCACAATGTAGGGAGTAGGGTGCCATTTGGAATGTACAGTGAGTATTCACCACCTTGGATTTCTTCACATTTTATTTTGTTGCAAAAGTGGAATTGAAATTGATAGAATTGTATCTACACAAAATGGCATGTAATGGGACTCATGTCAGTGAACTCTGTGTGTCACGCGTCACTGCTCCACAGCATCCAGTTGGCTGAGTAGAGTGTGTTGGGGGCTATTTTTTTAAATGACATCGCCGAAGTCAAGGATCGGTAGGATAGTCAGTTTTACGAGGGTAAGTTTGGCAACATGAGTGTGAAGGAGGCTTTGTTGCGAAATAGGAAGCCAATTCTAGATTGAATTTTGGATTGGAGATGCTTAATGTGAGTCCGGAAGGAGAGTTTACAGTCTAACCAGACACCTAGGAATTTGTAGTTGTCCACATATTCTAAGTCAGAACCGTCCAGAGTAGTGATGTTGGACGGGCGGGCAGGTGCAGGCAGCGATCGGTTGAAGACCATCCATTTAGTTTTACTTGTATTTAAGCAATTGGAGGCCACGGAAGGTGAGTTGTATGGCATTGAAGCTCGTCTGGAGGGTTGTTAACACAGTGTCCAAAGAAGGGCCAACTCTATCAGAGAAGTAGTTGGTCAACCAGGCGAGGCAATCATTTGGGAAACCAAGGCTGTCGAGTCTGCCGATGAGGATGTGGTAATTGACAGAGTCGAAAGCCTTGGCCAGGTCAATGAATACAGCTGCACAGTATTGTTTCTTATCGATGGCGGTTAAAATATTGTTTAGGACCTTGAGTGTGGCTGAGGTGCACCCATGACCAGCTCTGAAACCAGATTGCATAGCGGAGAAGGTATGGTGGGATTCGAAATGGTTGGTAATCTGTTTGTTGACTTGGCTTTCGAAGACCTAAGAAAGGCAGGGTAGGATATATATAGGTCTGTAGCAGTTTGGGTCAAGAGTGTCCCCTCCTTTGAAGAGGGGGATGACCACAGCTGCTTTCCAATCTTTGGAAATCTCAGACGACACGACAGAGAGGTTGAACAGGCTATTAATAGGGGTTGCAACAATTTCAGCAGATAATTTTAGAAAGAAAGGGACCAGATTGTCTAGCCCGGCTGATTTGTTGGGTTCCAGATTTTGCAGCTCTTTCAGAACATCAGCTGACTGGATTTGGGAGAAGGAGAAATGGGGAAGGCTTGGGCGAGTTGCTGTTGGGGGTGCAGTGCTGTTGACCGGGGTAGGGGTAGCCAGGTGGAAAGCATGGCCAGCCGTAGAAAAATGCTTATTGAAATTCTCAGTTATAGTGGATTCATCGGTGGTGACAGTGTTTCCTATCCTCAGTGCAGTGGGCAGCTGGGAGGAGGTTTTTTGAGTTTGTGTTGCAGGAAACAAATTTCTGCTTGAAAAAGCTAGCCTTGGCTTTTCTAACTCCTTGTGTATATTGGTTTCTAGCTTCCCTGAAAAGTTGCATATCACGGGGGCTGTTCGATGCTAATGCAGAACGCCATAGGATGTTTTTGTGTTGGTTAAGGGCAGTCAGGTCTGGAGAGAACCAAGGGCTATATCTGTTCCTGGTTCTAAATTTCTTGATTGGGGCATGCTTATTTAAGATGTTGAGGAAGGCATTTTTTTAAAATAACCAGGCATCCTTTACTGACGGGATGAGATCAATATCCTTCCAGGATACCCCGGCCAGGTCGATTAGAAAGGCCTGCTCGCTGAAGTGTTTCAGGGAACATTTGACAGTGATGAGTGGAGGTCGTAGTAGGTTCATTGATAACCTGGTAGGTTCATTGATAACCTGGTAGGTTCATTGATAATTTGTGTGAGATTGAGGGCATCAAGCTTAGATTGTAGGATGGCTGTGGTGTTAAGCATGTTCCAGTTTAGGTCGCCTAGCAGCACGAGGTCTGAATATAGATGGGGGGCAACCAGTTCACATGGTGTCCAGAGCACAGCTGGGGGCAGAGGCTGTATTATAGCAGGCGGCAACTGTGATAGACTTGTTTTTAGAGAGGTGGATTTTTAATAGTAGAAGTTCAAATTGTTTGGGTACAGACCTGGATAGTAGGACAGAACTCTGCAGGCTATCTTTGCAGTAGATTGCAACATCGCCCCCTTTGGCTGTTCTATCCTGTCTGAAAATGTTGTAGTAAGGGATGGAGATTTCAGAATTTTTGGTGGTCTTCCTAAGCCATGATTCAGATACTCCTAGAACATCCGGGTTGGCAGAGTGTGCTGAAGTGAATATATCAAACTTCGGGAGGAGGCTTCTAATGTTAACATGCATGAAACCAAGGCTATTACGGTTACAGAAGTCATCAAAAGAGAGCGCCTGGGGAATAGGAGTGGTGCTAGGCACTGCAGGGCCTGGATTCACCTATACATCACCAGAGGAGGAGTAGGATAAGGGTACTGCTAAAAGCTATGAGAATTGGTTGTCTAGAACTTCCGGAACAGAGAGTAAAAGGAGGTTTCTGGTGGCAATAAAATAGCTTCAAGGTATAATGTACAGACAAAGGTATGGTAGGATGTGAACACAGTGAAGGTAATCCTAGGTATTGAGTGATGATGAGAGAGATATTGTCTCTAGAAACATAATTTAAACCAGGTGATGTCATCGCATGTGTGGGTGGTGGAACTGAAAGGATGGATAAGGTATAATGAGCAGGGCTAGAGGCTCTATAGTGAAATAAGCCAATAAACACTAACCAGAACAGCAAAGGACAAGGCATAGTGAGGTTGGTTTGGGTAACGACGATTCAGACAGCTAGCCAGGCCATCAGTAGCAAGCTAACATAGGATGGAGGTTTGTTTTTAGACACCTCGTGCGTTTCCGTCGGTAGATTAGTGGGGTACCGTGTGGTAGAGGGGATCAATCCAATTGGCAAAATAGATATAGTTATCGTGACCCAACAAAAAATTGTCTCATAGACCTATTCAGATAGCATCTGATAAGACAGCTAACGATTAGCGGGCCGCATATAGGCGTTCAGGTAACGTCAAGACGGAGGGGCCAGTTGGATTACTCCCTCAGGCAGATAACGTCGGTAGTCCAGTCGTGATGGGTGGGGCTCCGCGTCGTCAGTAAAACGGGTCCGGATAGGTGATTGTAGCCCAGGAGTGGCTGATGGAACTCTTCAGCTGGCTAGCTCCGGAATAATTGATGTTTGCTCCGGGATCGACGTAAGCCAATAGTCACACGGATAGCAGGTAGCTATCTGCGAGAATGCGGCTGCACACTACTGTCTTTTATCGATGGCGGTTATGATATCGCTTAGGACCTTGAGCGTGGCTGAGGTGCACCTATGACCAGCTCGGATACCCGGTTGCATATTGGAGAAGGTACGGTGGGATTCTACATGTTCGGTGATCTGTTTGTTCACTTTGCTTTCGAAGACTTTAGAAAGGCAGGGCAGGATGGATTTATGTCTGTAACAATTTGGGTCTAGAGTGTCTCCCCCTTTGAAGAGTGGGATGACCGCAGCAGGATTTCCAATCTTTGGGGATCTCAGACGATACGAAAGAGAGGTTGAATAGGCTGGTAATAGGGGTTGCAACAATTTTGGCAGATCATTTTAGACAGAGAGGGTCCAGCTGATTTGTAGAGATCCAGATTTTGCAGTTCTTTCAGAACATCATCTGTCTGGATTTGGGTGAAGGAGAAGCGGGGGGGGGGGGGGGGGGTTGCTGCAGGGGGTGCTGAGACGTTGGCCAGGGTAGGGGTAGCCAGGTGGAAAGCATGGCCAGCCGTGGAAAAATGCTTATTGAAATGATCAATTATACAAGACAGTTAACCCACTGTTCCTAGGCCATCATTGAAAATAAGAAAATAAGTGCCAAGGACAAGATGGCTTCTCAACAGTTTTTACCCCCAAGCCATAAGATTGCCTTAACAGGTAATCAAATGGCTACCCGGCTACAAGAGGGCCACCATTGTTCCTGTTCCCAAGAAAGCTAAGGTAACTGAGCTAAACGACTACCGCCCCGTAGCACTCACTTCCGTCTTCATGAAGTGCTTTGAGAGACTAGTCAAGGAGCATATCACCTCCACCCTACCTGACACCCTAGACCCACTCCAATTTGCTTACCGCCCAAATAGGTTCACAGACGATGCAATCTCAACCACACTGCACACTGCCCTAACCCATCTGGACAAGAGGAATACCTATGTGAGAATGCTGTTCATCGACTACAGCTCGGCATTCAACACCATAGTACCCTCCAAGCTCGTCATCAAGCTCGAGACCCTGGGTCTCGACCCCGCCCTGTGCAACTGGGTAATGGACTTCCTGACGGGCCGCCCCCAGGTGGTGAGGGTAGGCAACAACATCTCCACCCCGCTGATCCTCAACACTGGGGCCCCACAAGGGTGCGTTCTGAGCCCTCTCCTGTACTCCCTGTTCACCCACGACTGCGTGGCCACGCACGCCTCCAACTCAATCATCAAGTTTGCGGACGACACAACAGTGGTAGGCTTGATTACCAACAACGACGAGACGGCCTACAGGGAGGAGGTGAGGGCCCTCGGAGTGTGGTGTCAGGAAAATAACCTCACACTCAACGTCAACAAAACTAAGGAGATGATTGTGGACTTCAGGAAACAGCAGAGGGAACACCCCCCTATCCACATCGATGGAACAGTAGTGGAGAGGGTAGTAAGTTTTAAGTTCCTCGGCATACACATCACAGACAAACTGAATTGGTCCACTCACACAGACAGCATTGTGAAGAAGGCGCAGCAGCGCCTCTTCAACCTCAGGAGGCTGAAGAAATTTGGCTTGTCACCAAAAGCTCTCACAAACTTCTACAGATGCACAATCATAGAGCATCCTGGCGGGCTGTATCACCGCCTGGTACGGCAACTGCTCCGCCCACAACCGTAAGGCTCTCCAGAGGGTAGTGAGGTCTGCACAACGCATCACCGGGGGCAAACTACCTACCCTCCAGGACACCTACACCACCCGATGTTACAGGAAGGCCATAAAGATCATCAAGGACAACAACCACCCGAGCCACTGCCTGTTTACCCCGCTATCATCCAGAAGGCGAGGTCAGTACAGGTGCATCAAAGCTGGGACCGAGAGACTGAAAAACAGCTTCTATCTCAAGGCCATCAGACTGTTAAACAGCCATCACTAACATTGAGTGGCTGCTGCCAACACACTGACTAAACTCCAGCCACTTTAATAATGGGAATTGATGGGAAATGATGTAAAATATATCACTAGCCACTTTAAACAATGCTACCTAATAAAATGTTTACATACCCTACATTATTCATCTCATATGTATACGTATATACTGTACTCTATATCATCTACTGTATCCTTATGTAATACATGTATCACTAGCCACTTTAACTATGCCACTTTGTTTACATACTCATCTCATATGTATATACTGTACTCGATACCATCTACTGTATCTTGCCTATGCTGCTCTGTACCATCACTCATCCATATATCTTTATGTACATATTCTTTATCCCCTTACACTGTGTATAAGACAGTAGTTTTGGAATTGTTAGTTAGTTTACTTGTTGGTTATTACTGCATTGTCGGAACTAGAAGCACAAGCATTTCGCTACACTCGCATTAACATCTGCTAACCATGTGTATGTGACAAATAATATTTGATTTGATTTGATTTGACTATTTGCATTGTGTTCCCCCCCAACCCCTCTTTTTACTCTTTGTTTATCATATATGCATAGTCACTTTACCATATCTTCATGTACATACTATCTCAATCAGCCTGACTAACCGGTGCCTGTATGTATCCTGTTATATCCTCGCTGCTGTATATAGCCTCTCTACTGTTATATCCTCGCTGCTGTATATAGCCTCTCTACTGTTATATCCTCGCTGCTGTATATAGCCTCTCTACTGTTATATCCTCGCTGCTGTATATAGCCTCGCTACTGTTATATCCTCGCTGCTGTATATAGCCTCGCTACTGTTATATCCTCGCTACTGTATATAGCCTTGCTACTGTTATATCCTCGCTGCTGTATATAGCCTCGCTACTGTTATATCCTCGCTGCTGTATATAGCCTCGCTACTGTTATTTTTCACTGTCTTTTTTTCAGTTTATTTTATTTACTTACCTATTGTTCACATGACAAATAAACTTTGATTTGATTGACAGACAGACGGAGAGATAGTCAATCACACGTGGATCGACATCACTATTTCGGGAAATTCTCAGTGTAAGACTGCCATTTGTGGGCGGGCATAATTACCTGGCATCTGAAGAGCAATCACACCCGTTGCTTTCAGACGAAAATTGTGGAGAGTTGACAGGCAGACAGTGCAGTTCAATCTCGGGGCTATGCTGTCTCTGTATGTTTGCGGGGGAAGTGAAGTGTGGTGTTGTTTTCCGCTCTGGCAGCCTTTAGAGTAATTGGTCATCATACGATTAGAACATTCTAGGGCTGGCAGGTGGGCTCTACCTGCACTGTCTGTTTTCCTGCTTGTACATGTGCATGCATGCCTGTCAGTCTGTCCATTCTTCCTTCTCTCACTCTCTCTCTCTCTGTCTGTCTGTATGCCTTTTTTGTCTGTTTGTTTTTTGGTCGATCCATGTGTGATTGACAGGTAGACAGAGAGACAGTCAATCTCACTGTCCGCCCGTCCGTCCGTCCATCTATCTGTCTCTACGCGTGTCTGTCTTTCCGTCTGACTATTGGTACATTGCGATGCAGCAGGTAATCGTGAAAACACCTGCTCATTCTGGAACCAGATCAGGACACTGTAGAGTTCCCTGATGAGGTGATGACTGCTACAGAAATAGCTTGGAACAGAAATAGCCATGACATGTATCATCTCAGTGATGGGATTGGTTGCCATTGATGCCAATGCACATAAGATCCCGGATGAGCCCCCAAGAAGTGTGAACTTGCCCTGTACAACTCCTAATCTGACATGAAGCTGTATAGGGGAACTGTCTAACCGACTTTACTACTCAAAATAGTTTGTTGTTTTGGGTTGTAGGTGTTGTGAATATTTATTGTTTGGCAAAATAGCCACACACCTTGAGAATACAGTGTCATCAAAAAGTATTCATTCCCCATGATTTATTCCACATTTAGTTGTTACAGTCTGAATTCAAAATGTTGCATACCCATCTATACACCATACCCCATAATGACAAATTGAAAACGTGTTTTTAGAAAATGTGGCAAATGTATTGACAATTACGTCGTAACTTGCCTAGTTAAATAAAATCTGTACAAATGTATTTTTATTAATCTAATTACATAAGTATTCACACCCCTGAGTCAATACTTTGTAGAAGCCCTTTTTGCAGTGATTACAGCTGTGAGTCTTTCTGGGTAAGTCTCTTAAGAGCTTTTCACATCTGGATTGTGCAACATTTGCCCATAATTATTCAATCTCTGTCAAATTGGTTGTTGATCATTGCAAGACAGCCATAACCATTTATAGGTCTTGCCATAGATTTTCAAGTCGATTTAAGTCAAAACAGTAACTTGTTATTGGTCACATACACATATTTAGAAGATGTTATTGCGGTTGTAGTGGAATGCTTGTGTTCCTAGCTCTGAGAGTGCAGTGATATCTAACAATACACAAATCTATAAATATTAGGACGAGCAATGTCGGAGTGGCATTGAATAAGATACAGTAGAATAGAATACAATATGTACATTTAATCCAAGTAAACATTCTCTGTCTTAGGTCAGTTAGCATCACCACTTTATTTTAAGAATGTGAAATGTAAGAATAATAGTAGAGAGTGATTTATTTCAGCTTTTATTTCTTTCATCACATTCCCAGTGGGTCAAAATGCTACCAATTAGTATTTGGTAGCATTAACCATTAAATTGTTTAACTTGTGTCAAATGTTTCAGGTAGCCTTCTACAAGCTTCCCACAATAAGTTGGGTGCATTTTGGCCCATTCCTCCTGACAGAGCTGGTGTAACTGAGTCAGGTTTGTAGGCCTCCTTGCTCGCACACACTTTTTCAGTTTTGCCCACAAATGTTCTATAGGATTGAGGTCAGGGCTTTGTGATGGCCACTCCAATACCTTGACATTGTTGTCCTTAAGCCATTTTGCCAAAAAAAATGGAAGTATGCTTGGTCATTGTCCATCATTGTCCATTTGGAAGACCCATTTGCGACCAAGCTTTAACTTCCTGACTGATGTCTTGAGATGTTGCTTCAATCCACATAATTGTCCTGCCTCATGATGCCATCTATTTTGTGAAGTGCAGCAAAGCACCCCCACATTAAGATGCTGCCACTCCCGTGCTTCACGGTTGGGATGGTTTTCTTCGGCTTGCAAGCCTTTCCCCTTTTTCCTCCAAACATAACGATGGTCATTATGGCCAAACAGTTCTGTTTTTGTTTCATCAGACCAGAGGATATTTCCCCAAAAAGTATGATCTTTGTCCCCATGTGCAGTTGTAAACCATAGTCTGGCTTTTTTAGGGGGATTTTGGAGCAGTGGCTTCTTCCTTGCTGAGTGGCCTTTCAGGTTATGTCAATATAGGACTCGTTTTACTGTGGATATAGATACTTTTGTACCTGTTTCCTCCAGCATCTTCACAATGTCCTTTGCTGTTGTTCTGGGATTGATTTACACTTTTTGCACCAAAGTTCGTTCATCTGGTCCCATGGTGTTTATACTTGCATACTATTGTTTGTACAGATGTCCCTTCAAGCGTTTGGAAATTGCTCCCAAGGATGAACCAGACTTGTGAAGGTCTACACATTTTGTTTTCTGAGTTCTTGGCTGATTTCTTTTGATTTTTACATGATGTCAAGCAAAGAGGCATTGTTTGAAGGTAGGTCTTGAAATACATCCACAGGTACACCTCCAATGGACTCAAATTATGTCAATTAGCCTGTCAGAAGCTTCTAAAGCCATGACATAATTTTCTGTAATTTTCCAAGCTTTTTAAAGACACAGTCAACTTAGTGTATGTAAACTTCTGACTCCTTGGAATTGTGATACAGTGAATTATAAGTTAAATAATCTGTCTTTAAAGAATTGTTAGAAAAATTACTTGTGTCATGCACAAAGTAGATTTCCTAACCGACTTCCCAAATCTATAGTTTAACAAGACATTTGTGGAGTGGTTGAAAAACTATGAGATGAGTGAAGCAGTATGTAAACATTATTAAAGAGGCTAGTGTTCCATTATTAAAGTGGCCAATGATTCTATGTATATAGGGCAGCATCCTCTAAGGTGCAGGGCTGAGTAACTGGGCGGTAGTCGGGTAGCGATGGCTATTTAACAGTCTGATGGCCTAGAGATAGAAGCTGTTTTCAGTCTCTCAGTCCCTGCTTTGATGCACCTGTACTGACCTCGCCTTCCTGATGAAAGCGGGGTGAGCAGGCCGTGACTCGGGTGGTTGATGTCCTTGTTGATATTTTTGGCCTTCCTGTGACATTGGGTGCTGTAGGTGTCCTGGAGGACAGGTAGTTTGCCCCTGGTGATGCGTTGTGCAGACCGCATGACACTCTGGAGAGCCCTGCGGTTGTGGGCTGTGTAGTTGCCGTACCAGAGGTTTGTGAGGGTCTTAGGGACCAAGCCAAATTCTGTGTGAGTGGACCATTTCAGATGGTCATTGATGTGGACTTGGAACTTGAAGCTTTCCACCTTCTCCACTGTGGTTCTGTCAATTTGGATATGTGTGTGCTCCCTCTGCTGTTTCCTGAAGTCCATGATCAGCTCCTTTGTTTTGAAGTCTTTGAAGTCTTTGAGGGAGAGTTTATTTTCATGGCACCACTCCACCATGGCCCTCACCTCCTCCTTGTAGGCTGTCTCGTCATTGTTGCTAATCAGGCCTATTACTGTTGTGTCGTTTGCAAACTTGATGATTGAGTTGGAGGCGTGCGTGGCCATGCAGTCATGGGTGAACAGGGAGTACAGGAGGAGGCTGAGGACACACCATTGTGGGGCTGTGTTGAGAATCAGCAAAGTGGATATGTTGTTTCTTACCTTCACCACCTGGGGTGGGTCGGCAAGAAGTCCAGGACCCAGTTTCACAGGGCGGGGTTCAGACTCAGGGCCAAAGTTTAATGATGAGCTTGGAGGGTACTATGGTGTTGAATGCTGAGCTAAAGTCAATGAACAGCATTCTTACATAGGTATTCCTCTTAGGGAAGTGTGCAGTGTAATGACGATTGTATCGTCTGTGGATCTATTGGGGCGCTATGCCAATTGAAGTTGGTCTAGGGTGTCAGTTAAGGTAGAGGTGATATGACTCTTAACTAGCCTCTCAAAGCACTTCATGATTACAGAAGTGAGTGCTACTGGACAATAGTTATTTAGTTCAGTTACCTGTGGTTTCTTTTGGAACAGGAACAATGGTGGATATCTTGAAGCAAGTGGGGACAGCAGACTGGGATAGGTAGAGATTGAATTTGTCCGTTAACACTCAAGCCAGCTTGTCTGCGCATGTTCTGAGGACGTGGCTAGGGATGCCTTCTGGGCCAGCAGCCTTGCGAGGGTTAATTAACACTCTTAAATGTCTTGCTCACGTCGTCCACAGAGAATGAGAGCCCACAGTCCTTGGAAGCGGGCCTCGTTGGTGGCACTGTGTTATCCTCAAAGTGGGCAAAGAAGGTGTTTCGGTTGTCCGGGAGCAAGACGTCGTTGTCCCCGATGTGGCTGGTTTTCCTTTTGTAATCCACAGTTGTGTGTAGACCCTGCGAAATATGTCTCATGTCTGAGCCGCTGAATTTGACTCCGCTTTGTCGCTGTACTGATGTTTTGCCTGTTTGATTGCCTTATGGAGGGAATAACTACACTGTTTAAATTCAACCATATTCTCAGTCACCTTGCCCTGGTTAAATGTGGCTGGTCGCGCTTTCAGTTTTGCACATATGTTACCATCTATTCACAGTTTCTGGTTTGGGTAGGTTTTGTCAGAATGGGAACAACATCCACTATACACTTCCTATTGAACTCAGTCAGCATGTCCGTGTATACGTTAATGTAATTCTCAGAGGCTACCCGGAACATATCCCAGTCTGCGGGGTCAAAACAATCTTGAAGCATGAATTCCGATTGGTTAGACCAGCTTTGAATAAACCTCAATACGGGTGCTTCCTGTTTGACTTTCTGTCTATAGTAATGGAGGAGCAAAATGGAGTTGTGATCTGATTTGCTGAAGGGAGGGCTGGGGAGGGTCTTGTAGACATTTTGAAAGGGGGAGTAGCAGAGGTTGAGTGTTTTACCAGAGTATGTACTACAGTCAATCTGTGGATATAACATCGGTAGCGTTTTCCTCAAATTTGCTTTGTTAATTTCCCCATCTACAATAAATGCGGCCTCAGAATTTGTGGTTTCCAGTTTGCATGAAGTCCAGTGTAGGTCCGTTAGGGCCATCGTGGTATTGGCTTGAGGTGGAATATACACGACTGTGATTATGACCACAGAGAATGGAAGGTAATGCGGTCGGCATTTGATTGTGAGATCTTATAGGTCGGGTGAACAAAAGGACTTGAGTTTCTGTACGTTATCACAATCAGACCATATGTAGTTAATCATGAAACATACACCACCGTCCTTCTTCCCAGAGAGTTCTTTATTCCTGTCTGCGCGATGTACTGAGAACACAGCGAGCTGTATGGACGGGGACAATATATCCCAAGAGGGCCATGATTCAGTGAAACAGAGTATGTTACATTTTCTGATGTGTCTCTCTGGTAGGAGATCCTCGCCCTGAGCTCTTCTACTTTATTGTCCAGAGACTGAACTTTAGCGAGAAATATACTCAGAAGCGGTAGATGGTGTGCACACCTCCTGAGTCGAACTAGAAGTCCACTCCGAATACCTCTTCTCCGAGCAGCCTTCGAGCAGCCTCCGAGCAGCCTCTGAGATAAGTTAAATTGCCCTGGGGAGTACGAGCAAAGGATCCAATTTGGCAAATTCGTGTTCCTGGTCATAATGCTGGTTGGTGAGTTACCGCCGCTCTGATATCCAAAAGTTTTTTTTACGGCTGTATGTAATAAGACAAAAGAACTGTAAGGAATAACACAAAAAAACAAAATACTGCAAAGTTGCTTAGGAGCTAGAAGCAGAGCTGCCACTTCTGTCGACGCCATCTTGCAACCACTTCGGAACATTCACTGTATTCTTGGTAAGCAACCCCAATGTAGATTTGGCCTTGTGTTTTAGGTTATCCTGTCTGGCGCAGGCGTGCCGCTAGCGACCCACCTCGACAACATTCAGTGAAATTGCAGAGCGCCAAATTCAAAATACAGAAATATTCATAATAAATATTCCTAAAAATACAAGTGTTGTACATCGGTTTAAGATTAAATTCTTGTTAATCCAGCCGCTTTGTCAGATTTCAAAAAGGCTTTACGGCGAAAGCATACCATGCGATTATCTGAGGACAGCACCCCACTTACAAAAGCATACAAACATTTTACATCCAAGTAAAGGAATTACAAACGTCAGAAATAGCGATAAAATTAATCACTTACCTTTGATGATCTTAATATGGTTGCAGTCACAAGAGTCCCAGCTACACAATAAATGTTTGTTTTGTTCGATTAAAGTCCTTCTTTATATCCCAAAAACTCTGTTTTGTTGGCGCGTTTTGTTCAGTAATCCACTGGCTCAAAGGCGGTCAAAATATGCAGACGAATACATCCTAATATTAGCGGTAAAGTTCGTCAAAACATGTCAAACGATGTTTATAATTAATCCTCAGGTTGTCAATTGTCTAAATAATCGATAATATGTCAACCGGACAATTGCGTATTCAATAGAAAGGAAAAACAACGATGGGCATGCACAAAGTCACACACGCAAACCAGCACTGCATGCTTCCCCAGTCCCCTGACAGAAAGGTCTCAGTCTTCTCCATTTTTCAGAAAACAAGTCTGAAACAGTGTCTAACGACTGTTGACATCTGGGGGAAGCCATAGAAACTGCAATCTGGGTCCTAATCCATTAGATACTCAATAGGCATTCTATTGAAAACGGAATGCGGAAAACCCACATCAAAAAAATCCCACTTCCTTGATGAACTGCCATATCAGTTCTGTTATACTCACAGACATTATTTTAACAGTTTTGGAAACTACAGTGTTTTCTATACAAATCTACCAATTATATGCATATCCTAGCTTCTGGGCCTGAGTAACAGGCAGTTTACTTTCGGCACGCTTGTCATCCAGACGTCAACATACTGCCCCTAAGTCCAAAGAAGTTATACAATGTTTTCCTCTAGGATTTTGCCTGTGCTTAGCTCCATTCCATAATTTTTTTTATCCTGAAAGACTCCCCAGTCCTTAACGATTACAAGCATACCCATAACATGATGTAGCCACCACTATGCTTGAAAATATGGAGAGTGGTATTCAGCAATGTGTTGTATTGGATTTGCCCCAAACATGACACTGTGTTCAGGACAAAAAGTGAATTGCTTTGCCAATTTTTTTGCAGTATTAATTTAGTGTTGTGTTGCCTGACAGGATGCATGTTTAGGTTAGTATTGAGGAGTAACTACAATGTGGCTGATCCATTCTCAGTTTTCTTCTATCACAGCCATTATACTCTGTAACTGTTTTAAAGTCACCGTTGGCCTCATGGTGAAATCCCTGACCGGCTTCCTTTCCCTCCGGAAACTGAGTTAGGAAGGACGCCTGTATCTTTGTAGTGACTGGGTGTATTGATACACCATCCACAGTGTAATTATTAACTTCACCATGATCAAAGGGATATTCAGTGTCTGCTTTTTTCTACCAATAGGTGATCTTCTTTGCGAGGCATGGAAAACCTCCCTGGTGTTTGTGGTTGATTCTGTGTTTGAAATTCACTGCTCAACTGAGGGACCGCACAGATGATGTTGTATGTGTGTTACTGAGATAAGGTTGTCATTCAAAAATCATGTTAAACGCTATTATTGCACACAGAGAGAGCTCATGCAACGTATTATGTGACTTGTACACGTTTACTCCTGAACTTATTTAGGCTAGCCATAACAAAGGGGTTGAATATTTATTGACTCAAGACATTTCAGTTTTTCATTTTAAATTAATTTGTACAAATTTAGAAAAATCTAATTCCACTTTAAAATAATGGATTATTGTCTGTGGCCAGTGACAAACATTTAATTTCAGGCTGTGACAAAACAAAATGTGTAAAAAAGTGAAAGGGTGTGAATATTTTCTGAAGGCACTGTACATTTAGGGGCAGGATCTTTTACCTGACCACGTGGCCTGACCAGGATAAATAGTTAGTTCGTGGTTTATAGGGTCCTGGTAAGGCCATGCAGTCAGGACAAATTCCGAGCACTATTCCTACAACACATTGTTGTTAGTTGTTATGTAAATGTGATGTTGTTAACAGCAGTGGGTCTCCTAGTGGAGATGAGGTACAAGAGGTTAATGGGGTCTCCTGTCTTTCTCTCCACAGGCCTCGTACATGCTAATTAGCCCCTGGCCTTTTCCTAAACCATAATTACAATTGGCATAACTATGACAGTCTGCACAGAGAGGGTGGTTGGAGAGGGAGGGTGAGTGAGAGAGAGATGTAGAGATGTGAGTAAGAGATGAGTGTGAGAGTAAGAGAGGATTGGGAAAGGGAAAGGGGGATACCTAGTCAGTTATCCAACTTAATTTATTCAACTGAAATGTTTCTTCTACATTTAACCCAGAGACGTTGAGAGAGGCTTAAGTTTATGAATCTCTGTATACCTAACAAGTGTTAAGGATAAAATGTGGGACTGACAGACAGTTGTCCTACATTTGCAATGTGAAACAAAGATGGGAACTCCAAATGGTTCCAATACGTGTCGAGGTGAGGCTGCCCTAACACTCACCACCCCCAGGCCCCAGTCTAAAGCCCTGGCCCCCATTCCCTTGCCCATAGGCCCCAGTCTTCAGCTTCATCCCCCTGACCCTGCCCCGGAAATAATAAGTACACTACTATGGATAACCCAGCCCCAGGGGTTATTGATTCAGTACAGTCTGTTCCGCCTGCAACACTGACCCCTAACCCATCCTGGTTCCAGCTCTATTCCCCCCCCTCATTAGCAATCATACAGAGACACACACACTCTCTCTCTCTCTCTCTCTCTCTCTCTCTCTCTCTCTCTCTCTCTCTCTCTCTCTCTCTCTCTCTCTCTCTCTCTGTCTCTCTGTCTCTCTGTCTCTCTGTCTCTCTGTCTCTCTGTCTCTCTGTCTCTCTGTCTCTCTGTCTCTCTGTCTCTCTGTCTCTCTGTCTCTCTGTCTCTCTCTCTCTCTCTCTCTGTCTCTCTGTCTCTCTGTCTCTCTCTCTCTCTCTCTCTCTCTCTACCCTTTTCTCTGATGCCTAATCTTTTCCACTGTCAGACACACTAAGTAAGACGGCAGGGTAGCCTAGTGGTTAGAGCGTTGGAATAGTAACCGAAAGGTTGCAAGTTCATATCCCCGAGCTGACAAGGTCGTTCTGCCCCTGAACAGGCAGTTAACCCACTGTCATTGAAAATAAGAATTTGTTCTTAACTGACTTGCCTAGTTAAATAAAGGTAAAAAAATAAATAAAAAAGACCTGCACAACAGGTTACCAGCAGCCTGTTCAAGGTGATCTGAATGTGAATGATGTGCAAAGCTAATTCTTGAAGTAATCATCAGATGAGGCTAGCGAGTGAATGTTGTTTAAAGATGTTAAAAACGTTGCAAAATGTTGTAGGTAGGTCAACCTTCCCATCCAGATCAAGGGGTTCTGCAATACTGCATAAACGGATGCAGTGAGTGAACTCCATTCAATCGTACAGAGACACACACACACACTCTTTCTCTTTCTCTCTCTCCCACACACACACTGTGGCACCTCGGCTACACTGTGGCACCTCGGCTGTTGGTAACATTTCCGGTGTGATATCTCTCCTACATGCTGCGTTCCAGTAATGTACAGTAGGCCTTGCTATTCAATGTGCCAATTTGTGCCATCTAGTGTGCCAGTTTTCCTTTTTGTCAGTCTGAGCTAGCAGAAGCAGCAGGAAAAGATGCCACCATGGTCTGTATGTCTTTCTGTTGCTGCTTTGCATTGGTTGGGGAACTTGCATTACGGCACCATCGGAAATCTGTCTGTTCCTCTTCTAGAATGGCATTGCATTCTAGAATGGGTTAGACTATGTTCTATAATGGGGATGGGTAGATATTCTGAAGGCGAAAGTCCGTTACTTTCATCGTAATCTTTTTGCACCAACTAGTTTTTTAAATGGGCAGTTTCTGTTTGTCTGTTTCATATTAACACGTACAAACACACAGGTGAGGTCATTCTACAGTGGTCCCTGCAGCCTACGCTCCAACCGGTGTGATGACAACACTTATTTAGAACATCAAGTTACAGTTGACACAAGAGTCGGCGTTTGAGTTGACCACACTGTTTTTTTCACAGAAACATTTTGCATGAACAGTCTTCACAACGGTATGTCCTCAATGTGAGCAGTTTATTTTTGGATTCAATGTTCAGACATTCACAGAAGTAGCGACAGTATAACACAATTCTCACCCAAACCAGAAAATGAAAGCTAGGATAGTGAATGTGCTAAGGAAAGAGTGACCTAACACAAGCTGTCATGTTTAGCTGTCTCACGGCTGACCGAAACCATCATATGGATTAGCTAATTACTATTTACACTTCATCACATCACGGGTGACCTCACCAGTGATCAAAATAGTTGAGTAAAACACTTACATTTTAAAAAAGTAATCCGACAATGGGTAGTTTGCCCATCGCTATAGGTTACAAGATGATTTGGATAGTATGCATGTTGTAGGGGGGTGTGTCTTCTACCATCATTCACTTCTGGAAGTTTACTCGAAAGACGAGTGAACCATCCCTTCACCTCATTTTGTTATAACATCTTTGGTTTGACAGGTGTCAACCAGAATGCATTGCATGATGTCAACAAACGTGGCACCACACATAGCTTGTAATGAGCTGAGCATTAGCTCATCATAATCAGTACAACCTTAAAAAAAATGTTTTACACTCATCATATGTGTCCATTGCAATCTACAGTTGAAGTCGGAAGTTTACATACACCTTAGCCAACTCAGTGTTTCACAATTCCTGACATTTAATCGTAGTAAAAATTCCCTGTCTTAGGTCAGTTAGGATCACCACTTTATTTTAAGAATGTGCAATGTCAGAATAATAGTAGAGATAATGATTTATTTCAGCTTTTATTTCTTTCATCACATTCCCAGTGGGTCAGAAGTTTACATACACTCAATTAGTATTTGGTAGTATTGCCTTTAAATTGTTTAACTTGGGTCAAACATTTTGGGTAGCCTTCCACAAGCTTCCCACAGTAAGTTGGGTGAATTTTGGCCCATTTCGCCTGACAGAGCTGGTTTAACTGAGTCAGGTTTGTAGGCCTCCTTGCTCGCACATGCTTTTTCAGTTCTGCCCACAAATGTTCTATAGGATTGAGGTCAGGGTTTTGTGATGGTCACTCGAATACCTTGAGTTTGTTGTCCTTAAGCCATTTTGCGACAACTTTGGAAGTATGCTTGGGGTCATTGTCCATTTGGAAGACCCATTTGCGACCCATTTAACTTCCTGACTGATGTCTTGAGATGTTGCTTCACTATATCCAAGTAATTTTCCTGCTTCATGATGCCATCTATTTTTTGAAGTGCACCAGTCCCTCCTGCAGCAAAGCATCCCCACAACATGATGCTGCCAACCTCTTGCTTCACGGTTGGGATGGTGTTCTTTGGCTTGAAGGTCTCCCCCTTTTTCCTCCAAACATAACGATGGACATTTCTCCA
This sequence comes from Oncorhynchus mykiss, assembly GCF_013265735.2. Taxonomy (NCBI): domain Eukaryota; kingdom Metazoa; phylum Chordata; class Actinopteri; order Salmoniformes; family Salmonidae; genus Oncorhynchus; species Oncorhynchus mykiss. The sequence goes on along the minus strand of NC_048586.1, from coordinate 3,197,504 downwards.
AAAAGTACCATCTTTGTCCCCAATGTGCAATCCGTCGCATGGCTTTTTTATGGCGGTTTTGTAGCAGTGGCTTCTTCCTTGCTGAGCGGCATTTCAGGTTATATCAATATACGACTCATTTTACTTTGGATATAGATACTTTTGTACCTGTTTCCTCCACAAGGTCCTTTGCTGCTGTTCTGGGATTGATTTCCACTTTTCGCACCAAATTACGTTAATCTCTTGGAGACAGAACGCGTCTCCTTCCTGAGCGGTATGACGGCTGCCTGTTCCCATGGTGTTTATACTTGCGTACTATTGTTGGTACAGATGAACGTGGTACCTTCAGGCATTTGGAAATTCATCCCAAGGTTGAACCAGACTTGTGGAGGTCTACAATTTCTTTCCTGAGGTCTTGGCTGATTTCTTTAGATTTTTCCAATGATGTCAAGCAAAGAGCCACTGAGTTTGAAGGTAGGCCTTGAGATACATCCACAGGTACACCTCTAATTGACTCAAATTTAGCCAATTAGCCTATCAGAAGCTTCTAAAGCCATTACATCATTTTCTGGAATTTTCCAAGCTGTTTGAAGGCACAGTCAACTTAGTGTATGTGAACTTCTGACTCACTGGAATTGTTGTACGCTGAATTATAAGTGAAATATTGTAAACAATTGTTGGAATAATCACTTGTGTCATGCACTAAGTAGATGTCCTAACCGACTTCCCAAAACTATAGTTTGTTAACAGGACATTTTTGGATTGGTTGAAATTCGAGTTTTAATGACTCCAACCTAAGTGTTTGTAATCTTCCGACTTCAACTGAATGTAAGAATTGGAATGCATGATTTGTCACCTGTACTTGAAAACGTGAATAAAACTGCATACATTATGCTCCATACATACATATGGTATGCTACAGTAGAAACGACAACACGCTATACAGAAACTATAAGGATAACGTAATAAGGCACTTACTTTGATAGGAACGCACACATATCCAAAGTTATTATAAGCAATGAAGGCAATGCGGGCGCCAGCCAAAAAATGTGCCAGGGATGAACAAGTTTGTGTTTTGGGCTCAACACTTTGAGGCACGGGTTAACATTTTGTTGATGATGCTGCTGGCGTCTTCCATCAAACACCACAACTACCTCTGCACTGTCATTTGAGGGATTCGCTTCACGTGGGAGTTACACCACCTGTCGCAAGACAAGGGGATTATTCTTGGTTGACCTGAGAATTACTAGGCTAACCTGTAATAAAAGAGGAATCATATGTAACTCAGGCCTGATGAAATAATATTATTCACATATTACACAGAACAAAAATATTAACGCAACATGCAACAATTTCAAATATTTTACTGAGTTACAGTTCATATAAGGAAGTCAGTCAATTGAAATAAATTTATTTGGCCATAATCTGTGGATATCACACGACTGGGAATACAGATATGCATCTGTTGGCCACAGATACCTTAAAACCTGTCTAGAACCCCGTTCCGCTAGCGGAACCCCTCGTCAACAGCCAAGGAAATTGCAGGGCCCCAAATACAAATCAACAGAAATCTCATAAATCTAATTTCGCAAACATACAAGTATTAGGCACCATAGAATTCTGATTAATCTAGCCACGGTGTCTGATTTCAAAAATGCTTTACAGCGAAGGCTCCACAAATGATTGTTAGGTCACCACCAACTCACAGAAAAACCCAGCCATTTTTCCAGCCAAAGAGAGGAGTCACAAAAAGCACAAATAGAGATAAAATGAATCACTAACCTTTGATGATCTTCATCAGATGACACTCATAGGACTTCATGTTACACAATACATGTATGTTTTGCGTGTTACGTTCAGTAGTTCCAAAACATGCAGAGGCAAATGAATTCACAGAACTACTCATTATAAATGTTGATGATAATACAATTTTTAGACATGGAAATATAGATACACTTCTCCTTCATGCAACCGCTGTGTCAGATTAAAAACAATAAAATAAAAACAGGCAGAGAAATATCCACCATGTTGGGTAGTCAACATTATTCATAAATGGCATTAGAAATATTCACTTACCTTTGATGATCTTAATCAGAATTCACTCCCAGGAATCGCAGTTCCACAATAAATGCTAGTTTTGTTTGATAATGTCCATCATTTATGTCCATTTATGTCCAATAGCTTATTTTCTTAGGGCGCTTGGTAAACAAATCCAAATGCACGATCTGGTTCATTCGGACGAAACGTTCAAAAAGTTACATTACAGGTTGAAGAAACATGTCAAACGAAGTATAGAATCAATCTTTAGGATATTTTATCATAAATATTCAATAATGTTCCAACCGGAGAATTCCATTGTCTGTTGAAAAGCAATGGAACGACAGCTACCTCTCAAGTGAAAGCGCTTGACTGAGAACGAGGCTGTAGGCAGACCACTGACTCAAAGAGCTCCCATCCGGTCCCACATCACATGAGAAGCCTGAAACAACGTTCTAAAGTCGGTTGACATCTAGTGGAAGCCTTAGGAAGTGCAACATAACCCATATCCCACTGTGTATTCGATAGGGACTGAGTTCAAAAACTTCAAACCTCAGATTCCCCACTTCCTGTTTGGATTTTTTCTCAGGTTTTTGCCTGCCATATGAGTTCTGTTATACTCACAAACATAATTTAAACAGTTTTAGAAACTTCAGTGTTTTCGGTCCAATACTAATAGTAATATGCATATATTAACATCTGGGACTGAGTAGGAGGCAGTTCACTCTGGGCATGCTATTCATCCAAAAGTGAAAATGTTGCCCCCTATCCCAAAGAAGTTTAAAAAAAAGGTAGGGTTGTGGATCTGAAAACCAGTCAGTATCTGGCGTGACCACCATTTGCCTCATGCAGTGCGACTTCACTCAGAGTCTATCAGGCTGTTGATTGTGGCCTGTGGAATGTTGTCCCACTCCTCTTCAATGTCTGTGCGAAGTTGCTGGATATTGCAGGAACTGGTGATGGTGGCAGATGAATGGCACGACAATGGGCCTCAGGATCTCGTCACTGCATTCAAATTGCCATCAATAAAATGCAATTGTATTCGTTGTCTGTAGCTTATGCCTGCCCATACCATGACCCCACCGCTCTATGGGGCACTTTGTTCACAATGTTGACATCAGCAAACCATTCGCCCACACATACATGCTGTCTGACATCTTCCCGGTACAGTTGAAACCGGGATTCAACCATGAAGAGCACATTTCTCCAGTGTGCCAGTGGCCATCGAAGGTGAGCATTTGCCCACTGAAGACTGACAGTTTGTACAGAAATATTTAGGTTATGCATACCCACAGTTTTATCAGCTGTCCGGGTGGCTGATGTCAGAATATTCCGCAGGTGAAGAAGCTGGATGTGGAGGTCCTGGGCAGGCCTGGTTACACGTGGTCTACGGTTGTGAGGCCGGTTGGAAGTACTGCCAAATTCTCTAAAACAACGTTGGAGGTGGCTTATGTTAGAGAAATTAACATTTAATTCTCTGGCAACCGTTCTGGTGGACAATCCTGCAGTCAGCATGCCAATTGCACGCTCCCTCAAAACTTGAGACATCTCAAAACTTGAGACATCTATGGCATTGAGTCACCGGTGCCCCCGCACATTAACTCTGTACCGGTACCCCCTGTATATAGCCTCGCTATTGTTATTTTACTGCTGCTCTATAATTATTTGTTAATTTGATTTCTTAGTTTTTACTTAACACATATTTTTCATAAAACTGCATTGTTGGTTAAGGGCTTGTAAGTAAGCATTTCACTGTGAGGTCTACTACAGCTGTTGTATTCGGCGCATATGACAAATACGATTTGATTGTCCTTGTGTGACAAATGCACATTTTAGAGTGGCCTTTTATTGTTCCCAGCAGAAGGTACAGCTGTGTAATGATCATGCTGTTTATTCAGCTTCTTGATATGCCACACCTGTCAGGTGAATGGATTATCTTGGCGAAAGGAGAAATGCTCTACAAACAGGGATGTAAACAAATGTGTGCACAGAATCTCTGAGAAATAAGCTTTTTGTTGCGTATGGAACATTTTCTGGGATCTTTTATTTCAGCTCCTGAAACAGTTGCACTCATATTTTTGTTCAGAGTATATGAAGAGGGTGCCTTTTATCTACTTGTACAACAATATCTGCGTATCTAATCTATACAATCATTACTATTGAAATGTTGTCGTGTAGCAGTTTTGTATTTGATATTGGTTAAGTTCACTCCTTTTTCCAATTGATTTCTAAGGGCTTAAGGGCAACTCACTAGGATCGCACTAGGTTTGAATTGTTCCATTGATTTGAAAGTAAATATTGTGCTGTGAAGATGCTCGAGGCTACATGTTGAGATGTCTTAAGGAGCCGTCCTCCTTTGCTGTTTGATTCGAGGCTGAAAAGTGACATTTTTCCAGACTTCCTGCCAAAACATACACTAATTGTGTGTCAGCCTTAGCACCTTATGTTGCCAAGGCACGAGAAGCTGTGTATGGGTGTGGGCGTCGGTGTGGGCGTACACCTGACGTTTCAAAGACTCATGAGAAGTGGCACTAATAAGCAACCCTCCAACATGTGGGGAAGCAAAATAGATAGCATCAAACGGAGTGAAAGAGCTATCATGTCTCACAACGGGGGCTGTTAAATTCATTTTGACATCCCGCTCCCATATTGCCCAGCTTTACCAAACACACCAATGTGAACACACACACACACAGACACTTACGGCTTCTCAAAGTAGGCCATGTCACCTCGGGTGTATGACAGTGTTTCTGTATGTCTTTTTTTAGATGAAATAAAGATAGGGGGATAGACAATAGAGCTCTTCTATCCAGGGTGGGTGACTGGCGAAGGCAGGGGAGCAGGCAGACAGAGGTAGTAGAGGCTGTGTGTGTGTGTGAGAGAACGTTTGGGAGACCGGCAGACTGATTTACAGAGGTAAAAATATAGCCTTCACTCCCTCAGTTAATAGTGTAAGACTTACACTCGCATACACACACACACACACACACACACACACACACACACACACACACACACACACACACACTCCCCTTCAGCCCAAACATCCGTGGGGGGAGAGCGCCTGAAAGCTGGAAATGTCAAACTGCGTCTCACGTTCAATCCCAACTACTGTTTGTGTTCGTGTGCTTGCGTGGCGAACCCTGCCTGATTTGATATAGCCGTATAGGTGCCAGGAGACGAAGATCAACAGACAACCTTTCCACTTTTTCCTCATCCTTCCGGAGCTACAGAGCTGTCCATCTCTCTTTCCTTCCCTCTATCTCTCGTCTCTGTCTGTGTGTCATATCATGAAGATCATACCCCCATTGCATGCTATCCACTCACCATTACCAATAACAGGGGGAGCTAGCATGTCTTGGGGGTATGATCTTTGACCCTCTGTAAATGTCTCTCTCATCATTAGTCACGATCCATAGTATCCATAGTCATGGTAGCATCAACATGAATATACAGTGCCTTGCGAAAGTATTCGGCCCCCTTGAACTTTGCGACCTTTTGCCACATTTCAGGCTTCAAACATAAAGATATAAAACTGTATTTTTTTGTGAAGAATCAACAACAAGTGGGACACAATCATGAAGTAGAACGACATTTATTGGATATTTCAAACTTTTTTAACAAATCAAAAACTGAAAAATTGGGCGTGCAAAATTATTCAGCCCCCTTAAGTTAATACTTTGTAGTGCCACCTTTTGCTGCGATTACAGCTGTAAGTCGCTTGGGGTATGTCTCTATCAGTTTTGCACATCGAGAGACTGAAATTTTTTCCCATTCCTCCTTGCAAAACAGCTCGAGCTCAGTGAGGTTGGATGGAGAGCATTTGTGAACAGCAGTTTTCAGTTCTTTCCACAGATTCTCGATTGGATTCAGGTCTGGACTTTGACTTGGCCATTCTAACACCTGGATATGTTTATTTTTTAACCATTCCATTGTAGATTTTGCTTTATGTTTTGGATCATTGTCTTGTTGGAAGACAAATCTCCGTCCCAGTCTCAGGTCTTTTGCAGACTCCATCAGGTTTTCTTCCAGAATGGTCCTGTATTTTGCTCCATCCATCTTCCCATCAATTTTAACCATCTTCCCTGTCCCTGCTGAAGAAAAGCAGGCCCAAACCATGATGCTGCCACCACCATGTTTGACAGTGGGGATGGTGTGTTCAGCTGTGTTGCTTTTACGCCAAACATAACGTTTTGCATTGTTGCCAAAAAGTTCAATTTTGGTTTCATCTGACCAGAGCACCTTCTTCCACATGTTTGGTGTGTCTCCCAGGTGGCTTGTGGCAAACTTTAAACAACACTTTTTATGGATATCTTTAAGAAATGGCTTTCTTCTTGCCACTCTTCAATAAAGGCCAGATTTGTGCAATATACGACTGATTGTTGTCCTATGGACAGTCTCCCACCTCAGCTGTAGATCTCTGCAGTTCATCCAGAGTGATCATGGGCCTCTTGGCTGCATCTCTGATCAGTCTTCTCCTTGTATGAGCTGAAAGTTTAGAGGGACGGCCAGGTCTTGGTAGATTTGCAGTGGTCTGATACTCCTTCCATTTCAATATTATCGCTTGCACAGTGCTCCTTGGGATGTTTAAAGCTTGGGAAATCTTTTTGTATCCAAATCCGGCTTTAAACTTCTTCAAAACAGTATCTCGGACCTGCCTGGTGTGTTCCTTGTTCTTCATGATGCTCTCTGCGCTTTTAACGGACCTCTGAGACTATCACAGTGCAGATGCATTTATACGGAGACTTGATTACACACAGGTGTATTGTATTTATCATCATTAGTCATTTAGGTCAACATTGGATCATTCAGAGATCCTCATTGAACTTCTGGAGAGAGTTTGCTGCACTGAAAGTAAAGGGGCTGAATAATTTTGCACGCCCAATTTTTCAGTTTTTGATTTGTTAAAAAAGTTTGAAATATCCAATAAATGTCGTTCCACTTCATGATTGTGTCCCACTTGTTGTTGATTCTTCACAAAAAAATACAGTTTTATATCTTCATGTTTGAAGCCTGAAATGTGGCAAAAGGTCGCAAAGTTCAAGGGGGCCGAATACTTTCGCAAGGCACTGTAGATGTGTTTAGAAACATATTCTATTATTCACAATAAAAGTGACTCCAAAATGACACGATACATTATTTACCGTGAATTGTTATTGGGCACGAAATAATCTGAAATAAAAATGTGATGTAGTAATTGCATGCTTGGAATATGGGACCAAAAACTAAACTTTTGACTGCTTTATTCAGAACAACCTTTAGGGGTGTCAATGTAATTGTCAACCTTACCTTTTTTGTGAAAAAAAAAAATATTTCTCTGAGAAATTGTATTAGTTTAAAATAGTATAATTTCCTTTTTTTTGGTATACAATACAGCTCTGTATTTGAATGATTTACTTTATAAAGTCATTATTGTGCATCTTTATCAATGGTGTCAATAATTTCAGACCCCACTCTATCCCCCTGGTGATATGAGAGTGCAAAGTTGACCAGAAAAGGGAAACACGCCTTCCTCGGTGGTGGAACTATTCTCAACACACAAGCAAACAGATTCTACGTTTGAACCAGATCCTACAGCAACCAAACCTCCAGATCCTACAGCAACCAAACCTCCAGATCCTACAGCAACCAAACCTCCAGATCCTACAAAAATTGTCCTCCACACTGCAAACATGAGAGGTAATGGTTCCTGCTCCATGACCCTGGCCGTGAGTGGTTCTTCTTCCAGCATGACCCAGCAGCAACTAAACCCATCTCTATTCCACTGCCCAGGCACCACAGTCAGCCGTGGATGATCCGGCTACCAGGGTGGCTCTGCAACAGCAGTGGAGGTGGGATCTGAATTCCACAATTAGCATGCTGACAAGATACAGATCAAATCAAATCTTCAAATCAAATCAAATGTATTTATATAGCCCTTCGTACATCAGCTGATATCTCAAAGTGCTGTACAGAAACCCAGCCTAAAACCACAAACAGCAAGCAATGCAGGTGTAGAAGCACGGTGGCTAGGAAAAACTCCCTAGAAAGGCCAAAACCTAGGAAGAAACCTAGAGAGGAACCAGGCTATGTGGGGTGGCCAGTCCTCTTCTGGCTGTGCCGGGTGGAGATTATAACAGAACATGGCCAAGATGTTCAAATGTTCATAAATGACCAGCATGGTCCAATAATAATAAGGCAGAACAGTTGAAACTGGAGCAGCAGCACGGCCAGGTGGACTGGGGACAGCAAGGAGTCATCATGTCAGGTAGTCCTGAGGCATGGTCCTAGGGCTCAGGTCCTCCGAGAGAGAGAAAGAAAGAGAGAAAGAGAGAATTAGAGAGAGCACACTTAAATTCACACAGGACACCGAATAGGACAGGAGAAGTACTCCAGATATAACAAACTGACCCTAGCCCCCCGACACATAAACTACTGCAGCATAAATACTGGAGGCTGAGACAGGAGGGGTCAGGAGACACTGTGGCCCCATCCGAGGACACCCCCGGACACAGGAGCTGAACGTGCACTTTGCGGGCTTCAGGTTCAGAAATTGGAGCAGAGGAATGCCCAACTGCAGGCGGAACTGGATGATGTGAAGTGCATCCACTAGGGGTGCCCCAGCGGCATTGGTGAAGAGTACAATCTCAAACTCAAGGAAATATGGGATCTGATTAAGGCGCTAACCCAGGAGAAGGGGGCAGTGGACATCGAGATGAGCTACATTGAGGAGGAGGTTTAAGGTGTGGATGACGAAACTGGAGGAGGAGCTGTCTCTGCGGGACAAGGCAGAGATGATCCTGAGGGAGTTCCGTTAGAACGTGGACGACGCCACGCTGCAGAGGCCCGACCTGGAGAGGCACGTAGAGCAGCTGGTGGCCGAGATCCAGTTCCTCAAGAAGCTCCATGATAAGGAGGTGTCTCAAGAAGGAATCCAAGGTGTCTGCCAAGCTGGAATCAGACACGCCCTGGCTGCCTACCTGTCCCAAACATGAATGGAGATCAAAGCTGCCATGGCCCGCAACGTCCAGGAGGAGGAGAAGTGGTACAAGGGCAACTTTGAGAAGTTCAAGGATGTCTCTGGCAAGAAGGAGGACCAGATGAAGAACATGAAGGAGGAGATCACAACAGGTGACAGACTTCCAGAACCAGATCGACGGGTTGAGGGCCCAGAACGCTGCCATGGAGATGCAGTTGGAGAACATGGAGAATGCCCATCTGGAAAACATTGGCGTGCTAGAGGACATCATTGCCCACCTGGAAAACCAGCTGTGCAAGACCAAGCTAGAGATGAGCAATTTCCTGAAGAACTACCTGGAGATGCTTCACATCACGCTGAAGATGGACACAGAGATCACTTACAGGGAGGTGCTGGATTGAGAAGAGACCAGGCTGGGCATTTCGGGATGTTGAGCAACACACCACCTGAGTCAAGACCCATATGTCCGCTTTCTTGACCATGCCTGCCAACCTCTTACCAAGTAACAAAACTGAGGGTGTTTACATGAATGTATACTAACTAGCTAGAGAAGTTTGACCTTTGCAAAAGAAACACTGGATTACACATATTTTATATATATTTAACTATGGGAACCATAGGATTTGTGGTCTAATTTCCTTACCCTTCTTACTTTATTGATATAATAAGGATCTGAATTTGAGCTTGACATTTACTGGAGTTTAGAGTTATAATTAGTGCTGAGCGTTTAACCAAAATGTCAGTTATTTTCGTTTTTTTAACAACCAATTGACCGATGTTGGTTCAATTATTTGAAATCCATATACAGTTGAAGTCGGAAGTTTACCTTAGCTAAATACATTTAAACTCAGTTTTTCACAATTCCTGACATTTAATCCTTAATTCCCTGTCTTAGGTCAGTTAGGATCACCACTTTATTTTAAGAATGTGAAATGTCTGAATAATAGTAGAGAGAATGATTTATTTCAGCTTTTATTTCTTTCATCACATTCACAGTTGGTCAGAAGTTTATTAATTGTTTTATTCTGTGTGGTTACATCATTCAGGCCACATAGTGATTTAATGGAAAACAATATATATTTGAATAAAAAAAACGTGATTATTTTTTAAGAATCTAACCAAAACCAAACCGACCTCAAAAAGCACTAATCGCTCAGCACTGGTTACAATTCACATTATCAAGGAGATGATGTTGACCGGTCCCTGAACTGGTTAGCTGACACTGATTCAGTGAGTTCTACCGGGGAACAACTATAGCTTGCCAGTCCCTGGTAAGGTTGAGAAACACTGACACAGCACTCCGAATACCCACAGTGAGGCGGTTCCTTCCAGCAAGGAGCAGTAATAGTCACTCTTCCCCAGCTGTCTCCCAGACCTCTCCTTCCTATCTTTCCATTTCCATTTGCCTTTTAGAAAGTGTTCATACCTCCTGATTTATTCGACATTTGGTTGTGTTACAGCCTGAATTCAAAATGCATTAAATACATTTTGTTTGTCACCCACATACACACAATACCCCATAATGACAGGTTGAAAACATGCTTTGAGACATTTTCGGGAATTTATTGCAAATGGAACAGAAATATTGAATTTACATAAGTATTCAAACCCTTGAGTCAATACATGTTAGAATCACCTATGGCAGACCTTTTCACACCCACAGTTGTACAATATTTGCCCATTAATCTTTTAAGAATTCTTCATACTCTGTAAAATGAGTTGTTGATCATTGCTAGACAACCATTTTCAAGTCATCCTATAGATTTTCAAGCAGATTTAGGTCAAACTCGGCCACGCAGGACCATTCAGTCTTCCTGGTAAGCAACTCCAGTGTATATTCGCCCTTGTGTTTTAGGTTATTGTCCTGCTGAAAGGTGAATTAATCTCCCAGTGTCTTGTAGAAAGCAGAATGAACCAGTTTTTTCTCTAGGATTTTGCCTGTGCTTAGCTCCATTCTGTTTCTTTTTATCCTGAAAAACTCCCTAGTCCTTAATGACTACAAGTCCCCCCTTCTCCATCACCCAGTTCTGTAAGAGCTGCAAAATCAACTGGGCTAGACAATCTGGACCCTCTCTTACTAAAATGATCAACCTCTCTTTTGAGATTCCTAAAGATTGGAAAAGCGGCCACAGTCATCCCACTCTTCAATGGGGGAGACACTCTAGACCCAAACTGCTACAGACCTATATCTATCCTACCCTGCCTTTCTAATGTCTTAAGAAGCCAAGTGAACAAACAGATCACCGACCATTTCGAATCCCACCGTAGCTTCTCCACTATGCAATCTGGTTTCCGAGCTGGTCACAGGTGCACCTCAGCCACGCTCAAAGTCCAAAACGATATCATAACTGCCATCGATAAAAGACAGTACTGTGCAGCCGTCTTCATCGACCTGGCCAAGGCTTTCGACTCTGTCAATCACCGTATTCTTATCGGCAGACTCAACAGCCTTGGTTTCTCTAATAACTGCCTTGCCTGGTTTACTAACTACTTTTCAGATCGAGTTCAGTGTGTCAAATCTGTAAGTAGCCCATCCAACTACCTCATCCCCAAATTTGTTTTGGTTTTTCTGCTCTTTTGTAAACCAGTATTTCTACTTTTGTTCATCCTCATCTGCACACATATCACTCCAGTGTTAATTGCTAAATTATAATGACTTCGCCACTATCGTCCTATTTATTGTCTTACCTCCTTACTTCATTTTGCACACACTGTATACATATTTTTCTATTGTGTTATTGACTGTATGTTTGTTTACTCCATGTGTAACTCTGTGTTGTTTTTGTCACACTGCTTTGCTTTATCTTGGCCAGGTTGCAGTTGTAAATGAGAACTTGTTCTCAACTGGCCTACCTGGTTAAATAAAGGTGAAATAAAAAGTGAAAACCAAGCATATGGAGAGTGGTACTCCATAATGTGATGTTTTGGATTTGCCCCGAACATAACACTTTTTGTTCCAGACAAACAATGAGTTGCCTTGCCAAATGTTTTGCACTATTACTGTAGTGCCTTGTTGCAAACAGAATGCATGATTAGGTTAGTATTGTGGAGTAACTACAATGTTTTTGATTCATCCTCAGTTTTCTTCTATCACTGCCATTAACCTCTGTAACTGTTTTAAAGTCACCATTGGCCTCATGGTGAAATCCCTGTGCGGCTTCCTTTCTCTCCGGCAACTGAGTTAGGAAGGACTCCTGTATCTTTGCAGTGACTGTGTTAATTGATACACCATCCAAACTGTAATAAATAACTTGTATTCCGATATTCAATGTCTGTTTTTTGTATTTTTACCCATCTACCAATAGGGTCAAATGCCTCGCTTCTTTGCGAGGCATCGGAAAACCTCCTTGGTCTTTGTGGTTGAATTTGTGTTTGAAATTCACTTCTTGACTGAGGGACTTTACATTATAATTGTATGTGTGAGGTACATAGATGAGGTAGTCACTCAACTATTATGTTAAACGCTATTATTGCGTCCATGCAACTTATTATGTGGTTGTTATGCATATTTTAACCGCTGAATGTATTTAGACTTGCCATTAAAGGGGTTGAATGCTTATGGACTCAAGACATTTCAGCTATTCATTTTTTATTAATTTGTAAACTCTTCAAAAAACATAATTCCACTTTGACATTATGGGGTATTGTGTAAAGGCCACTGACAAAAAAATCTACATTTAATAAAATTTTAAATTGAGGCTTAAACACAACAGACAAGAGGTGTGAATACTTTCTAAAGGGACTGTGAATGTCTCACTTTCTTTTCATCTATCCATCTTCTACAGACAGTCTTCCATACTTGGTCTTATTCCTCCCAAGCTGTACAATCTGATACTCCCCTCTGACTGTAGGGAATTCAATTCAGCACGGTGGTTAAACTGGGCCCACAGACAAATAATATTGTTTCTGTGTTAGAAAAGAACACACATGTCTTGCATGAATAATATAATCTGAAATCAAAACCCCCTGTTTGGTTAGGGCATAGCTTGTACTCGCTACATTTGTTTTAATGATACAGGGACAGATTTTTTGCGTGTGCCAATTTTGGTTTTGATTGAATTTGGCCATGCTGCTTGTACTAGACGTTCAATACTGTAGCTGCTCCTGGAAGAAATAAAACAGGGACTTACCTCTCTCCATTTTGTTTATTATGTCTGAACACATAGTGATTTTGCTGTACCTCTCTCTCTCTCTCTCTTAATTCCTCTTTCCCTCTCCCCCTTTCGCTCTCTTCCTCTCCCCCTCTCTCTCTATCTAATGAAATAGTCCTGATTGCTTTTCATCCCCTGAAGTTTAGCTGCCAGCCATGTTTGCCTGTTGCCATTTCCAATAAGAACCACTGTCCTACAGGCTCAAGCTCATGTCTCTTCCTCCCTCTCTCTCCTCTCTCTTTCATGTCTCTGCCTCTCTCTCTCCTCTCTATTTTATGTCTCTGAATATCCCCCTTCTCTCCATGTCTACATATCTCTTTTTCTCTCACCCCCATTTCTCTCTTAATTTCTCTCATTCTCCATCTTGCTATAACTGAGACGAGAGGATATTTAAATCCCCACCAGCCAGGCACATCATTTGTCTTGTTTAATGGTTTGCTCATGAATCATTACCTCAGAATGATGGGAGGTCGTATTTAGCTTTTACAATTAGAATACATTTATAATTTGGGTTGATCAAATCCTTTTGATTGTATTGGCAATTGTGAAAATCAATTATATGTTTTTTGCATTCATTTATACCATCATACCCTAGCTTAAGGTCTTTCACAAGTAAATGTGTTACTGTGGCATAAAGAAGCAAATTATGTTATTTTGAGTTTTAAATTGAAACTATTTTTTCTCTACAACATTTTTTTTTTTTTTTTTAACTCTTAGAGCAGAAGTCTTACTGAAGGTAATTTATTTTATTTGTATCCACTAAGGAGGTAATGGCTGATTTTACTTTCACTCTGTGACATTTTCACCATCTGAGAAAATGTTGCTGGAATGTATAGAGGACATTTTACTCCTGAGCAATTCTGCTATTTTATGTTTGTTTGTTTTTGTTTGTTGCTGCTCTTAAAATATTTTTGTACATGATGTTTCCGGAATAGAAAGGCAAGCATGGCAGCTAAAATTCTGTTCACAACGTTGACTTCAGCAAACCTGTCGCCCACACGACGCCGTACACGTTGTCTGACATATTTCCGGTACAGTTGAAACCGGGATTGATCTGTGAAGAGCACACTTCTCCAGCATGCCATTGACCATTGAAGGTGAGCATTTGCCCCACTGAAGTCGGTTACGGGACAACGAGCGCCCAGATGAGCTTCCATGAGACGGTTTCTGACAGTTTGTGCAGAAATTCTTAGTTTGTGCAAACCCACAGTTTCATCAGCTGTCCGTGTGGCCGGTGTCAGATAATCCCACAGGTGAAGAAGCCAAATGTGGAGGTCTTGGGCTGGCGTGGTTACATGTGGTCTGCGGTTGTGAGAGCGGTTGGACGTAATGACAAATTCTCTTAAACAACATTTGTCTTATGGTAGAGAAATTAACATTCAAATATCTGGCAACAGCTCTGGTGGACATTCCTGCAGTCAGCATGCCAATATCACTCTTCCTCAAAACTTGTGGCATGTGACACAACTGCACATTTTAGAGTGGCTTTTTATTGTCCCCAGCACAAGGTGCACCTGTGTAATGATCATGCGGTTTAATCAGCTTATTGATGCCACACCTGTTAGGTGGATGGATTATCTTGGCAAAGGGTAAATGCCCACCAACTTGGATGTAAACACATTTGTGCACAACGTTTTAGAGCTATGGGACATTTCTGGGATCTTTTGTATTAGCTCATGAAACATGGGACCAACACTTTACATGTTGCATGTATATTTATGTTCAGTGTATATTGTAGCAAGACTCATACTGTTTGTCCAGACCAAAGTGTTTTTTGAGCAAAACTGAAAAGACATAAATGTAAGGCTCCGGTCAAAAGAAGTGTACTGTCGTTTAGGTGGGTATCTGGATGGGTGTGTTTGTTATAGAATAGATGTCAATATGTCCTTATTCTACATGAATTCTAAATGAATGTCTCTGTTTCCGCAGCAACTGATGCGCTCCTCCATCTTCCACATGTTCATTCTGACTATGGTTGCCGTAGACGTAATCGTTGCCGCTAGCAACTACTACAAGGGCGAGAACCACCAAAGGCACTATGACGAGTTCTACCTGGCTGAGGTAAGGGATCAGAACACACAAACATACTGTACAATACACACACACAAACACCATACTGTATGTTTTACTATCCTTGTTTGACTTGATATTGATTTTGATTCAAAATCCTATTTTCCCTAACCCTAACATTGACCTCATGACTCTTATGATAAGATATTTGTGATCAATGTAATGTTGAGTGGTCACAGCATCGTACCATCATAAATATGTTATTTGAACAGTAGCAACAGAACGTCTACATTTGATGCACAAACACATCTAAATAGCATTGTTTTTTATTAATTTTATTTAATTTAACCATTATTTAACTAGTTAAGAACAAATTCTTATTTACAATGATGGCCTACCAAAAGGCAAAAGGATTGGGATAAATAAAATATATATATATACATATATACACTACCATTCAAAAGTTTGGGGTCACTTAGAAATGTCCTTGTTTTTGAAAGAAAAGCACATTTTTTTGGCCATTAAAATAACATCAAGTTGATCAGAAAGGCAAGGTATACATTAATATTGTAAATGACTATTGTAACTATAAAAGGCAGATGTTTTATGGATTATCTACATAGGCGTAGAGAGGCCCATTATCAGCAACCATCAATGGCACATTGTGTTAGCTAATCCAAGTTTATAATTTTAAAAGGCTAATTGATCATTTTAATTTTTTTGGCAATTATGTTAGCACAGCTGAAAACTGTTGTTTGGATTAAAGAAGCAATAAAACTGGCCTTCGTTAGACTAGTTGAGTATCTGGAGCATCAGCATTTGTGGGTTCGATTACAGGCTCAAAATGGCCAGAAACAAAGCACATTCTTCTGAAACTCGTCTGTCTATTCTTGTTCTGAGAAATGAAGGCTATTCCATGCGGGAAATTGCCAAGAAACTGAAGATCTCCCTTCACAGAACAGCGCAAACTGTCTCTAACCAGATTAGAAAGAGGAGTGAGAGGAGTGGGAGGTCCCAGTGCACAACTGAGCAAGAGGACAAGTTCATTAGAGTGTCTAGGTTGAGAAACAGACGCCTCACAAGTCCTCCACTGGCAGCTTCATTAAATAATTCCCACAAAACAGTCTCAACGTCAACAGTGATGAGGCGACTCCAGGATGCTGGCCTTCTAGAGCAATAAGTTAGAGACAACAATACATCAAGCAAAGTAGGTAGCCACAACTGTCATTAAGAGTATCCATGATTGAGTATTTGAATGAATAGATTGAGATAAACCTGTCCAGTTTGAGTTTTTGTTGCAGCTCGTTCCAGTCGCTTGTTGTAGAGCATTTGACACAATATCCGGGGAGGGGCCAGCTGAATATTAGACTATCATCTGCATATAAATGGATGAGAGAGCTTCCTATTGCCTGAGCTATGTTGTTGATGTAAATCCATTGGTGACAGGCAGTGGCTGACAAAGTAGATGTTCTAACTTTATACACTGCACTCTTTGAGAGAGGTAGTTAGCAAACCAGGCGAAAGACCCCTCAGAGACACCAATACTCCTTTGCCGGCTGACAAGAACGGAATTGTTTACCGTATCCAAAGCTTTGGCCAAGTCCAAAAAAATAACAGCACAGCATTGCTTATAATCAAGGGCAATGATGACATCATTGAGGACCTTTAAGGTTTCAGTGAGACATCATAACCTGAGCAGAAACCAGATTGCATACCCGAGAGAATACTGTAGACATAAAGAAATTGGCCTATAACAGTCTGAAAAGCATCTAAATAATGTTTTGTACTGATGGGAAATAAAGATCTTCACCTTCATTCCTCAATTTGACCTTTTATTGTGAAAGATAAATGAACTTGATCATTCAAGCATCACACGGAACACATCCATAGCCAAACTCATTTCATAAACCAGTCTAAATAACAGGTTGTGCTGACAGAAAACAAATCATAAGTTACAGTTGAAGTCGGAAGTTTACATACACCTTAGCCAAATACATTTAAACTCTGTTTTTCACAATTCCTGACATTTAATCCTAGTAAAAATTCCCAGTCTTAGTCCCGGTCAGTTAGGATCACCACTTTATTTTAAGAATGTGAAATGTCAGAATAATTGTTGACAGAATGATTTATTTCAGCTTTTTATTTCTTTCATTACATTCCCGGTGGGTCAGAATATTACATACACTCAATTAGTATTTGGTAGCATTGCCTTTAAATTGTTTAACTTGGGTAAAATGTTTCGGGTAGCCTTCTACAAGCTTCCCACAATAAATTGGGTGAATTTTGGACCATTCCTCCTGACAGAGCTGGTGTAACTGAGTCAGGTTTGTAGGCCTTCTTGCTCGCACACACTTTTTCAGTTCTGCCCACATATTTTCTATAGGATTGAGGTCAGGGCTTTGTGATGGCCACTCCAATACTTTGACTTTGTTGTCCTTAAGCCATTTTTGCCACAACTTTGGAAGTATGCTTGGGGTCATTGTCCATTTGGAAGACCCTTTTGCGACCAAACTTGACTGATGTCTTGAGATGTTGCTTCTGTATACAATTTAGCTGATTTCATGGATACACCATTCAATCTGATCACCCGCACAAACTACCTCACTTTGTTGCTTACATGACTTGATCCACTCTGCACTCACTCTCCTCCACTCACTCTCCCTCACTCTCCTCCACTCCAACCAGGCTAAAAGCTATCCAAGCCATTATACTCATACTTATACCACATGTGAGGATTCCAAAATATCGTCCTCGCTTATCGATGAGGCAGGCATCTGGCTACATGTCCAGTGGTCATAATACTTTGAAATGATGATGAATTGTATCCACTGCTGTAGCCTAATTTCTCCGGGGGGGAAATACATGTAATTCATAATAAAAATGTACAAAAGTATTAAAGATGCCTGCCAGTGTTTCCCTTAGCCATGGTCTGCATTTGAAATAAACAGTTCATTTTGAAAGTTTTCAGACCCTTGACTTTTTCCACATTTTGTTACGTTACAGCCTTATTCTAACATTAATTAAATAAACCATTTTCCTCATCAAACTACACACAATACCCCATAATGAGAAAGTGGAAACTGTTTTTTTATGTTTGCAAATGTAATACAAATAGTAATACCTTATTTACGTAAGTATTCAGACCCTTTGCTATGAGACTCGGGAATTGAGCTCAGGTGCATCCTGTTTCCATTGATCGTCCTTGAGATGTTTCTACAACTTGACTGGACCTTTGGGAAATTCAATTGATTGGACATGATTTGGAAAGGCACACACCTGCCTATATAAGGTCCCACAGTTGACAGGGCAGGTAAGAGCATAAACCAAGACATGAAGTCGAAGGAATTGTATGTAGAACTCCCATACATAATTGTGTCGAGGCACAGATGTGGGGAAGGGTCCCAAAACATTTCTGCAGCATTGATGGTCCCGAAGAACACAGTAGCCTCCGTCATTCTTAAATGGAAGAATATTTGGAATCACCAAAACTTTTCCTAGAGCTGGCCGACCGGCCATACTGAGCAATCGGGGGAGAAGGACCTGGGTCAGGGAGAGGACCAAGAACTCAATGCTCACTCTGACAAACCTCCAGAGTTCATCTGTGGAGACGGGAGAGCCTTCCAGAAGGACAAGCATCTCTGCCACACTCTACCAATCAGTCCATTATGGTCGAGTGGCCAGACGGAAGCCACTCATTAGTAAAAGGCACATCACAATCAGCTTGGAGTTTGCCAAAAGGCACCTAATGGAATCTCAGACTATTAGAAACAATATTCTCTGATCTGATGAAACCAAGATTGAACTCTTTGGCCTGAATGCCAAGCATCATGTCTGGAGGAAACCTGTCACCGTCCCTACTGTGACTGGGACTGGGAGACTCATCAGGATCAAGGAAAAGATGAACGGAGCAAAGTACAGAGAGATCCTTGATGAAAAGTTGCTCCAGAGCGCTCAGGACCTCAGACTGGGGTAAAGGTTCACCTTCCAACAAGACAACAACCCTAAGCACACAGCAAAAACAATGTAGGAATGGCTTGGGGACAAGTCTCTGCTGTCCTTGAGTGGCCCAGCCAGAGCCCGACTTGTAGCCGATCGAACATCTCTGGAGAGACCTGAAAATAGCTGTTTAGCAACGCTCCCCATCCAACCTGACAGAGCTTGAGAGGATCTGCAGAGAAGAATGTGAGAAATACAGGTGTGCCAAGCTTTTAGCGTCATCCCCAAGAAGACTTAATGCTGTATTCGCTGCCAAAGGTGCTTCAACATAGTACTGAGTAAAGGGTCTGAATACTAAAAACGTTTTGCTTTGTCATTATGGTGTATTGTGTATAGATTACTGAAAAATGTCAAGGGGTCTGAATACTCTCTGAATCTACTGTATGCTCATAGTGTACCCTGCTCTCACTGTTTGTTCGCCACTATTTTAGCAAATACACTGGACTTAGAACCTCAGGTTCCACGCCCTGTTTCACACGCGCAGCCCCTCAGACAAGCTAATACCAATGCCTCTTTCAGATATTATAAAAGCAATATATATGATCAAAATAATTATTTAATTACCAATAATACTAGACGTACTCGCTGCTCCTACTATTGGCAAAAAAAGATAAGAGACACAATGGTTAAAAATGACTGTTTTATAAAGCCTCATATGAAGCAGACAACGCTGTCTTGATACAGAATAGTGGCAAAATGCGACAATCAAATTCTAGAACAGTGGTATAGATTTCTGGTACTACGTGCAAAAAGAATTCGCCCTGTAAGGTCCGCTATTAATATTTCAAACGTACGCTTCAAAAGGTTATTGGCCATGTACTCTTATAATCTCCAGCCGGCACAGCCAGAAGAGGAATAGCCACCCGTCAGTGCCTGGTTCCTCTCTAGGTTTCTTCCTATGTTCCTCCCTTTCTACTGAGTTTTCCCTAGCTACAGTGCTTCTACATCTGCATTGCTTGCGCTTTGGGGGTTTAGGCCGGGTTTCTGTAAGCACTTTGACAACTGCTGATGTAAAAAGGGCTTTATGAATACATTTGATTGATTGATTGAGGATTGGGCTTCATATTCACTACCACACAAACATAAAATGAAAAACGTACCTCCGATTGAATCACACTCAAACCTGGGAGTAAAATCTATGATTTTATAGTTATTTTTGTTGTACAATTATAATATTGGTACTACTATCGGATTGTAAACGCAAACAGTTGATTTGCACTCGCCATCATGGAGTGTTTTTACACACACGCACACACACACACAAACCCGCTCTCAATCTGCCCGGCTCTGTCGATGCCATCAGTATGCAGGTGGCAGAGCGTGAACAATGAAGGAGAGGCGTGTCTCCCTCTTTACCTCCCTCCCGGCCCTCACTCTCTCTCACACAGCTGAATGGGAAAGATAAGAGATGGGAGAAACCACACACAAGATTCTCTCCCTTCGCTCCCTCTCTTTTTTTATCATCCATCCATTGATCACAGTTTTTCCACTCAATCAGGGCTAGGTGAGGGGAAAAATATAGGAAATACTTGTTTTGGTTTTCTTGCTAAATGCATGTTTTGGTTTTTCCAGCTATTTCCCCCTTCCGGCCACTCCCTTTTCTTCCCTATGGGATGAATGCAATCACGTTATCTCTTGTTCTCCTTTCAATCTATTTTTTATTTCTTCTCTCTCCTTCTCATTACCTCACAAGCTTATTGTCACCCACCATGAAATCGGGAAGGAAACTGTTGATCTGTCTCCGTCCGTTAGTGCGTTCGTTAGTACATTAGTCACATGCGATATCTCAGACAGCACTGACCCAATTTTGACAAAACGTGGGTGAATGATGCATCTTGCCATAGAGATCCGGAATTTACATAATTACACTGATTGGCCAGATGGGGACGCTATGACAAGAGATTGAAAATGCAGACTTTGAAAGGTCACGCCCCTCAACCCGTTTGACGTAAAGTCATGAAATTTGGGACACAGGTCCCTGTTCTCACAAGGAACTAATTTGCCTCAGGGACCCATTAGGTCCGCCATGATGGATTTTCCACCATTATGGAAAAGGAAAAAATATCTTCTTGCACCAAATGACTTATCTGCATGGAACTTGATATTTGGTATCTATTAGAGGTCGACCAATTATGATTTTTCACCGCCGATACCGATTATTGGAGGACCAAAAAAGCCGATACCGATTATTCGGACGATTTTTAAAAAACGTATTTTTAATAATGACAATTACAACAATCCTGAATGAACACTTATTTTAACTTAATATAATGCATCAATAAAATCAATTTAGCCTCACGTAAATAATGAAACATGTTCAAAAACAGTGTTGGAGAAGAAAGAAAGTAAAAGTGCAATATGAGCTATGTAAGAAAGCTAACGTTTCAATTCCTTGCTCAGAACATGAGAACATATGAAAGCTGGTGGTTCCTTTTAACATGAGTCTTCAATATTCCCAGGTAAGAAGTTTAAGGTTGTAGTTATTATAGGAATTATAGGGCTATTTCCCTCTATACCATTTGTATTTCATTAACCTTTGAATATTTGATGTTCTTATAGGCACTTTAGTATTGCCAGTGAAACAGTATAGCTTCCGTCCCTCTAGTTAGCACGCTAACTAGCTAGCCTTTTCACTTCAGTTACACCAGCCTCATCTCGGGAGTTGATAGGCTTGAAGTTATAAACAGTGTAATGCTTGACGCACAACGAAGAGCTGCTGGCAAAACGCACAAAAGTGCTGTTTGAATGAATGTTTACGCGCCTGCTTCTGCCTACCACCGCTCAGTCAGATACTTGTATGCTTGTATGCTCAGTCAGATTATATGCAACGCAGGACACGCTAGATAATATCTAGTAATATCATCAACCATGTGTAGTTAACTAGTGATTATGATTGATTGTTTTTATAAGATAAGTTTAATGCTAGCTAGCAACTTACCTTGGCTTACTGCATTCACTTAACAGGCAGTCTCCTTGTGGAGTGCAACGAGAGAGAGTCAGGTTGTTATTGCGTTGGACTAGTTAACTGTACGTTTGCAAGATTGGATCCCCCGAGCTGACAAGGTGAAAATCGGCCCTAATTAATCAGCCATTCCGATTAATCGGTTGACCTCTAGTATCTATGGACAAAGGTCTCTTATCGCAATATTTTTCAGATTAGTACCTAAAACAACAATATTCACCAATAAACATTCACATGGGTGTGATCTGGCACATAAATGAATATAAATCAGTCAAGGATATTCTTATTATAACAAAACACTGTGAAGACTCAACAAATGCAAGAGCATTCATATCGACCACACGGTGGCTCTAACGATTCAAATTTGTCTCACGTGCTCAGGGATATGAGTCTAGCTAACCCACACGATATTTCAGACTCCTGGCCCGATTTTGACTAAATTTGGGTAAATGATGTGTCTTGCCATATGACCAAGAAGGCCAACACTCATTTTGAAGTCACAGGCAGGACTACCTCATCACATGATCATGAGTAACAATAACTGACTCATGTCCACTACACTTTCAAATGTACATTTTCACATTTTAATGTCGACTAGGGCTGTCAAATGATTCCAAAATGTAATTGACTTTATCGCAGGATTTGCTGTGATTAATCACAATTAATAGCAAATTCATAATTTTCTCAAATTGAGCTGTAATTTAAGATTTTTTATACAAAAAGCATTACAGCAATATTGACGTCTTCATTTTTTCCAAAGTAACGGTTAGGAAAATCAGGTAAAACACACTTTCTTAAACCTCAAAGTCAACTTGTTTTGACATAGCATTGTTTTTAGATGTATAGATGATGTATTTTGGATGTTTTCAGTGTATTTTGAACGCTTTCAGACAATGTGATAAAAAATGTGCACAAAAATGGCAAAAAGTTAACTTTAGTTAATGTTTACTTCTTAAACGCTAGCTTCTCTGTCCTTTTCACTGGGGTTCTTCCAACGGTCACTGGCCAACGTATGCCGAAGAGAAGCGTGCACCTGCAGCAGTAACACTCCGAATGTATTGCTCAGATTTACAACATTTAAAAATTGTACGCACTTCAATTATTATACTCAGGTAGGCTGTTACCTTTTTATAGAGTGCATTATAGAATTAGTCATTTTACCACCACCTTTTCACACGTGAGGAGAACAACACAATTTCACTACCTCATGTGAACTTCCAATTCCACATGTGAAAGTTTGCCTAGCGGTTAAGAGTGTTGGGTCAGTAACCAAAATGTCGCTGGTTCGAATCCCAAGCCAACTAGTTGAAAAATCTGCCACTTAACCATAATTGCTCCAGTAAGTCGCCCTGGATAAGAGCGTCTGCTAAATGACCAACATGTAAATGTGGAATGTTCTTATGTGAAACTGCAAATTCGTTTTTCACGTATAATTGTTCATAACATGGTGAAGTGATATTTTCACAGGTAGATTTTTTTTACACATTGATTTTCACGTTATTGATTTCGACATGTGAACTTGCAATTCCGCATGTGAACGTGATATTTTCACATGAGAAACTACAATTCACATGTGAGATGAAAACACGTTTTTTTTCTCACTTGTAAAAATGTGGTTAACGTGAAATTTTATGCATGTGAAAATATGGTTTCACGTGACGTTTAAGCTCTACATGTGAAAACGACTATTTCACATGCGAAACAGCAAATTTGACATGTTTTTTGTTTTTAAGGTATGTATGTGTATGTTACACATACATGTGATGAGTAACCTTGACTGACACCTGAAGACTTGAGTTGGCGCCTCAAGCCTAGTCATTATCTCAGCTGGCTAACACAGTCTTGTGATGGGCAGGAGATCTGGGTCACATTAATAAAATACCAACTGTGACCTGGGATCTCTTTCTATCTGTTCGTAGGTTGCATTTACAGTGCTGTTTGACCTGGAGGCTATGCTTAAGGTCTGGTGCCTGGGCTTCACGGGCTACATCATCTCCTCTCTGCACAAGTTTGAGTTGCTGCTGGTGGTGGGGACCACCCTGCACATCTACCCTGACCTCTACCACTCCCAGTTCACCTACTTCCAGGTAATGAATACATGCACATACACACACGATTATGGGGCTGCTTTTGCTTGTAAAAAATGACTAGTGATGCCACTTCTTATTTATTTTCTGTGACCACGCTAGTGATGCATGGGTTGACTCATAACTCGCAGTCCCTGCAGTTATATCTGTGGGGCGAATGGGTTTAGGGTCATTAAATATCGTGTGGTTGAAGGGCAGGTTGAATTAAGAGAAACTATACTTTAAAAAAATCCATAAATGTGTAAATATTGTGCAATTTCTATAGTCTACATTGTGGTTTTTCTTTCATTATTTTAAGCTGTTTGGTATTAGTGCATAAGTCTAGACTTTAGGGCTTAACTGTACAGCCAATCGCCAAACGGGAAGAAAAAATGTACGTCAATCCATGGGGGCAAAACGACATTGGCGAAGTTTAATTCAACAAGACAAAAGCTATGAAAGGAGAGTTGAAAATAAAGAGAAGGGAGGGACAGAACAGTCATGTTTGGGAAAGATTTGGTGAAGCGGTAGAAGAGAGTGATAGCAGTGCCGGTTATGTTGTGTGTGATGATTGTGAGGCCCTATACAAATTCCACGGTCACAAGACGGATCTTCAAATAGGCCTATGGCATGTCAAGGGAACTGTTGTTTAGATGGGTTAAATGGAAACGGAAATCTGGAAAACTAATCAGAATAACCAACTGTTTTTTGGCAAAATCCATAGTCGTCTGATAATACTAGTCCCGTGTGAATCGACATCCCTGTGTTTTGAGAGAAAGGTCTGAGTTTTATAGCTGCTGCTCACGGTATGAGCAAGAAAAAATAACTGAGGTATTCTGGGGTAATAAATACATAACCAATGTTCTCTAGTAATACTTGTCCCGTGCGAATAGTGCTATAGCCTTAATAACTCCTGCAGAATTAAGCATTTCTTGAAGAAAAATGATACCCCAAATTTAGACAAAATTTGGACTTCTTTCTTTCTGCATCTTGAGAGAACGCTCCGTTAGATACGATCTGTACAGGTGCTGTCTTCATCATAAAAGCTGATCATTTTTCAACCACATAAAAAATGCATCGAAGCCAAACTGAAATCTTATCAGAAACACGTTGGGTCGTTCTCAAAGCTTTTTCCTTACAACTGATCAAACTGATGGGCATTTGGATATTTTTGCACAGAAAATGTTTGCCTTTTATTTTTCTTTATTGTATTTTCTCCCCAGTCCCTAAACATATTTTCTCTGCAAAAGATGACACAGAGAACTTTACAGATGTTAACTAGATTGAAGCAATAGCATCGATCTATTACCTTATTCTGTCTTCTAGGGCAACATATTATGACAAAAGAGAAGCTGCTTAAATCTAATTATAGACAAGTTGACTAACAAATAGCCTACCAAAATGTTAGACATTATAAGCATAAACTTATCTAAATCAGGCAAAAGAAAATACTGCACCCCCTGTCAAAGAATTGTTCTTCAGTCTTTGACTGTAGCCTATAGCGCATCTTCTATATTTGCGGGTTATGGTTGGGTGCGGGCCTCAGCTTTTCACTTCATCACATAGTCGGTCGGCTGTGGATGGGTTATTAGAAATTGCAGGTGGGTGTGGCTGAACAAACAGCTGAACAACGCACCACTAGACCATGCATTGATTAACATAATTACATGTTCATTCAATCACTGATCCAAGCATTATAACAGATTCTGACAAATGTTAATGCTATCAAATGCATTAACAGCACTAACATACAGGATTTGTTTGTCCCAATGCCACTAGATTTATAAACATGGATTTCCACTATTTGGTGACAGGCCTATCGTTCACATGAACCCATGATTAAACTGGCCCTACTTTTTTCGTCTTCACTGTGGTGTGTGTGAGGGAGAGACTATGTGCATGCAGTCAGAGGAGACGAGGCAGAGAACAGCAAGCAGGCAGCACCTGCTGCCGTTTCCCCGTCCTAATCGTTCACTAAATGTGGGTAATAATGTGTGCTGGCAGTTCCCTTGGTGGCTTCTGGGTGGCCTGTGTGTGTGTCTGTGTTTTTGCAACTGTGGATACTTGTGTGTATACGTATGCTTGTCTGTGTGTGTATGTATGTGTGTCTGCATATATGTTTGTGTGTGTGTGTGTGTGTGCATTCATGTGCCAGTGTGTGTGTATGCATGCTTGTGTGTGCGTGCGTTCATGCCTGTGTGCGTGTTTGTACGTGCGTGTGTGTGTTTTGGTAGCATCTGTTGAGAGAAGCAGGCAGGATCAGGTCGGCTCATGTTGACAAGCCTCATTAAGAACAAGAAGCTGTGAGGGAGTCATTCTGCCATACTCACAACAGGAGAGACAAGAGGGCCGCTGCATGATTCTAACATCAAGGTGACAGGTTTAAGTCCCACAAGGTGCTGGTCACACCAATATTTCAGGTTGAAGTCCCATAAAGTGCTGAGAAAACCAAAGCTGTATGTTCAAGGCTCAACGGGCTGGCAACACCAATGTTGTGGGTTCAAGTCCCACAATGTTCTGGCAACACCAATGTTGTAGGTTCAAGGCTGCATGTTCAAGTCCCATAAGTTGCTGGCAACACCACTGTTGTAGGTTCAAGTCCCACAAGGTGCTGGAAACACCAAGGTTGTAGGTTAAAAGCCGATGGTGCTGGAAACACCAAGGTTGTAGGTTCTTCCCATAAGGTGCTGGCAACCCCAATGTTGTAGGTTAAAGTCCCATTAGGTGCTGGAAACACCAAGGTTGTAGGTTCAAGTCCCAAAGGGTTGGCAATTTTATGGGCTCAAATCTCACATGATATACTCAGTATTTTTGTAGATTTTGCAATATAAAGGTAATAG
Source organism: Oncorhynchus mykiss (assembly GCF_013265735.2). NCBI lineage: Eukaryota > Metazoa > Chordata > Actinopteri > Salmoniformes > Salmonidae > Oncorhynchus > Oncorhynchus mykiss. Next base: position 3,170,505 of record NC_048586.1, on the reverse strand, counting down.
GTTCAAGTCCCGTTAGGACAACACATTATCAATACTATGGGTTCATTGTCCCTTTCGATAACAGTGTCTACTAAATTAGACTGTATTGTATTATGAAAGTCCATGAGAGGTCCATTGCTTTGGAGGCCAAAAGGTATTGTAGCGAACTCCTTATTGAAGAAGAGACTGCATTTTACCCAGATGCCTATATGAAGATTTAGGAAAAAGCTGCAGGCTTACCAAACCAAATTGATATGGGACAAACAGGTTTTTTTCTTTCAGGATCTTCTAGAATCCTCTGTGTGAGGAATTAGCCCAAAGAGAGAGGCATTTGTTCAGTGTATTCCTTAAATCTTTTTACGATGGGGCATTTCACTTTGAAAGGTCAGACTGAGCTGATTGTCATCCGGTCTGGTCAAAATGTCACATACATTACACAAACACACACACTGTTTAATCACAGGAATGGTTACGCCTCTCCAGTATTTTACCTAAGTGCTGGCCATCTGCTAAACAGCCGGTAACATCCAGCTACTTTTTCCATTTCAAATCTTTTCAAATAAAAATGTACATTTGTTTGTCAGAAAAGTCAGTTGAGCCCTCTCCAGCAAGAATGAACCACATACGACATATTCTAGTGATCTATTGATAAGACAGGCGCTTGTCAGTCACAAAGCAAGCGATGAACGGGAAACACTTCTGGTTTGACAGTCTGCTGTCTGTCCCACCTCCCGCTACCTGTGTGATTTGTATTCCGTCACGGCTGGTATATCGATGTTACCACACGCGGAGGATAAAATAGACTTTCCACCATCTCAACATCCCTCTAAGGCTAGCTTCCTAGCCCCGGCCTGCTAGCTGTCTGAATCGCCATGTCTCCAGCCAGCCCAACCACTCACTGGACCCCTATGATCACTCGGCTACGCATGCCTCTCCCTAATATCAATATGCCTTTTCCATTACTGTCCTGGTTAGTGATTATTGTCTTATTTCACTGTATAGCCTCTAGCCCTGCTCAATATGCCTTAACTTCTTGTGAATAGCAATCCCGGATCCGGGAGCGTAATCATAGCCTCAAACGAATTAGCATAACTCAGCGGACATAAATACCCCTAGAAAATGTTCTGGCAGCAGGCAACATTTTCACGAAAATAAGAAAAGCAATCAAATTAAATCATTTACCTTTGAAGAACTTCGGATGTTTTCACTCAGGAGACTCCCAGTTAGATAGCAACCATTCCATCTCCAACGACCAGTTCTGATAGTCTTTAGCCCGTACCCTTATCCTACCCCTCCTCTCTTCCTCTGGTGATGTAGAGGTTAATCCAGGCCCTGCAGTGCGTAGCTCCACTCCTACACCCCAGGTGCTCTCATTTGTTGACTTCTGTAACCGTAAAAGCCTTGGTTTCGTGCATGTTAACATCAGAAGCCTCCTCTCTAAGTATGTTTTATTCACTGCTTTAGCACACTCTGCCAACCCGGATGTCCTAGCCGTATGTGAATCCTGGCTTAGGAAAACTACCAAAAACCCTGACATTTCCATCCCTAACTATAACATTTTCCGACAAGATAGAACTGCCAAAGGGGGCAGTGTTGCAATCTACTGCAGAGATAGCTTTCAGAGTTCTGTCTTACTCTCCATTCCTGTACCCAAACAATTTGAGCTTCTACTTTTAAAAACCCAAGTCTCACACCGTTGCCGCTTGCTATAGACAACCCTCTGCCCCCAGCTGTGCTCTGGACACCATATGTGAACTGATTGCCTCCCATCTATCTTCAGAGCTCATGCTGCTAGGTGACCTAAACTGGGATATGCTTAACACCCCGGCTATCCAATCTAAGCATGATGTCCTCACACAAATTATCAATGAACCCAACATGTACAACTCCAAATCCATAAACACGGGCACCCTCATAGATATCATCCTAACCAACTTGCCCTCCAAATACACCTCTGCTGTTTTCAACCAAGATCTCAGCGATCACTGCCTCATTGCCTGCATCCGTAATGGGTCTGTGGTCAAACGACCACCCCTCATCGCTGTCAAACGCTCCCTAAAACACTTTCTAATCGACCTGGCCCGGGTATCCAGGAAGGATATTGACCTCATCCCATCAGTAGAAGATGCCTAGTTATTCTTTAAAAGTGCCTTCCTTACCATCTTAAATAAGCATGCCCCATTCAAAAAATTTAGAACCAGGAACAGATATAGCCCTTGGTTTTCTCCAGACCTGACTGCCCTTGACCAGCACAAAAATATCCTGAGGCGTTCTGCATTAGCATCGAATAGCCCCCAGTGATATGTAACTTTTCAGGGCAGTTAGGGACCAATATACACAGGCAGTTAGGAAAGCTAAGGCTAGCTTTTTCAAGCAGAAATTTGCATCCTGTAACACAAACTCAAAAATGGTCTGGGACACTGTAAAGTCGATGGAGATTAAGAGCACCTCATCCTAGCTGCCCACTGCGCTGAGGCTAGGAAACCACCGATAAATCCACTATAATTGAGCATTTCAATAAGCATTTTTCTACGTCTGGCCATGCTTTCCACCTGGCTACCCCCACAGCAACTCCCCCAAGCCTCCCCAAGCCTCCCCCATTTCTCCTTCACCCAAATCCAGCTAGCTGATGTTCTGGAAGAGCTGCAAAATCTGGAACCCTACAAATCAGCCGGGCGAGACAATCTGGACCCAATCTGGATCCTCTGAGATTCCCAAAGATTGGAATGCTGCCGCGGTCATCCCCCTCTTCAATGGGTGAGACACTCTAGACTCAAACTCCTTCAGACCTATATCTATGCTACATGTTACGGAGTAATGGTTCATATGCTATTTACTGTGCTTTGATTGACGATCAGTGTTGACCAATTTATAGGTGTTGAATTGACTGAGTATAGTCGATAACCTATATCCTTTTACCATTCATAAATCATACAACGTAGTTATATGTCCATAGTATCGCACTGAGACAAGTAAACCAAAGATCTTGTTTGAATTCTCCTATGCTTTGTAGCCCATGTCAGGACTTCTCAGACAGTGACACTAAAGTGAGTGACTGGTCAGTGTACTGTAACCTACCAAATCACATCGGTAAGCGAGACACTCATTTGGCTCCCTATTTTGCATACTGTTAGTCTTTTTAGCAATTATCTGCAGATAAATTATAAAAGTCGATGAAGATGGTGAATCCTCCCTGCAGGAACAATAGGTACTGGAGATAGAGCCTCATTCTGGTCCAAATATTAAGGATAATTTTACCTAAAATTATGTCTAATCAGAAAGATATAGTACTTAAGACTAAGCTTTTTATTTCTTCAATTTGACCTTTCATTTATTTTTCAAGATGAAGTGGGCTATCTACCTAATTTTTGTTTTACTAAAATGCATAATTTGAAAAACATAATTGTTGTAATTCATATCTTGTAGTAAAACTCTAAAGGCAACTTTAATTTCAACAGAAGGTGTAATGTTAAAAAAGGTTACATTTTCTCCACTTACGCAAAAATAGTAATGACCATATAGGCCTCGACAATATCCAAAATACCTAACAATACACTGAATTCATAACTCAAATAAGTAATTTAAATTGTAAAGCATTTCTACACAATACCACAATAAATCATACTTTTTATTGCATGTATATAATGTCTCTTGACTTACATGAGCAAAACATACATAAATATTTTCATGGTGGAACATTCATTTTTATTTTTTTAACCTTTATTTAACTAGGCAAGTCAGTTAAGAACAAATTCTTATTTTCAATGACGGCCTGGGAACAGTGGGTTAACTGCCTGTTCAGGGGCAGAACGACAGATTTTTACCTTGTCAGCTCGGGGATTTGAACTTGCAACCTTCCGGTTACTAGTCCACCGCTCTAACAACTAGCCTACCCTGCCGCCCCAGGGTAGCCTCATGGTGTGGAGGGGAAAATAACAAAAAGAAGAGAAGGAAAAGGATGGCATGTCCAGAGTCAGTACCTCTGAAAAAAAGATGTCACACATCTCTGTCATTTACGAGTTCCAACCCGTTTTTGCTATTTAATTACTTGTTTTGTGTTTATCTAAACATTTTTTTTTATACATAACGTTCATACAGTGGAGAGAAAAAGTATGTGAACCCTTTGGAAATACCTGGATTTCTGCATAAATTGGTCATAAAATTTGATCTGAACTTCATCTAGGTCACAACAATAGACAAACACAGTCTGCTTAAACTAATAACACACAAACAGTTATACGTTTTCATGTCTTTACTGAACACACCGTGTAAACATTCACAGTGCAGGGTGGAACAAGTATGTGAACCCCTGGATTTAATAGCTGGTTGACCCTCCTTTGGCATCAATAACCTCACCAAACATTTTCTGTCGTTGCGGATCAGACCTGCACAATGGTCAGAAGGAATTTTGGACCATTCCTCTTTACAAAACTGTTTGAGTTCAGCAATATTCTTGGGATGTCTGGTGTCAACTGCTCTATTGAGGTCATGCCACAGCATCTTAATCTGGTTGAGGTCAGGACTCTGGGCCACTCCAGAAGGCGTATTTTCTTCTGTTGAAGCCATTCTGTTGTTGATTTACTTTGATTTGGGTCGTTGTCCTGTTGCACCACCTAACTTCTGTTGAGCTTCAATTGGCAGACAGATAGCCTAACATTCTCCTGCAAAATGTCTTGATAAACTTCGGAATTCATTTTTTCTGTTGATGATGTCAAGCTGTCCAGGCCCTGAGGCAGCAAAGCAGCCCCAAACCATGATGCTCCCTCCACAATACTTTACAGTTGGGATGAGGTTTTGATGTTGGTGTGCTGTGCCATTTTTTTTGTTGTGTGTTCCTTCCAAACAACTCAACTGTAGTTTCATCTGTCCACAGAATATTTTGCCAGTAGCGCTGTGGAACATCCAGGTGCACTTTTGCAAACTCCAGACGTGCAGCAATGTTTTTCTGGACAACAGTATCTTCTTCTGTGGTGCCCTCCCATGAACAACATTCTTGTTTAGTCAACAGAGATGTTAGCATGTTTAGTCATCAGAGATGTTAACATGTTCCAGAGATTTCTGTAAGTCTTTAGCTGACACTCTAGGATTCTTCTTAACCTCATTGAGCATTCTGCGCTGTGTTCTTGCAGTCATCCTTGCAGGACGGCCACTCCTAGGGAGAGTAGCAACAGTGCTGAACTTTCTCCATTTATAGACAATGTGTCTTACCGTGGACTGATGAACATCAGAGATACTTTTGTAACCCTTTTCAGCATTAAGTCAACAATTCTTAATCTTAGGTCTTCTGAGATCTATTTTGTTCGACTCATGGTTCACATCAGGCAATGCTTCTTGTGAATAGCAAACTCACATTTTGTGAGTGTTTTTAATAGGGCAAGGCAGCTCTAACCAACGTCACCAATCTCTTCTCATTGATTGGACTCCAGGTTAGCTGACTCCTGACTCCAATTAGCTTTTTGGAGAAGTCATTAGCCTTGGGTTTCACATTTTTCCGATCTACACTGTGAATCTTTAAATGATGTATTCAATATAGACAAGAAAAATACAATAATTTGTGTAGACTGTTCTGTTTGTCTATTGTTGTGACTTAGATGATGATCAGAACAAATTTGATGACCAATTTATGCAGAAATCCAGATAATTCCAAAGAGTTCACATGCTTTTTCTTGCCACTGTATGACTGCCAATAACCTCTGGACATAAGATAGACAGTTACTAACCTTGATTTTGACTTTAAATCTGACTTCAACTGCAACTTTGCTGTTCCCTTGTTCATACCAGACCCATTCCTTTGTTTCATGGGCTACCAAAACGTGCCGGCATCCTGGTGAGGTTGAGCCGAAGAGAATATCGGCCAGCACTCCCCTACGTTCTATTGCCAAATGTCCAGTCACTTGAGAACAAGATGGATGAGTTTTGTTCGAGAGTCTCCTATCAAAGACTTGAAAAGCTGCAATATTATATGTCTTGCAGAGACGTAGCTGGATTACTCTAGGTCAAATCAGCTACAAATCAATTGACAAATCAAAAATTATTTGTCAATTGCGCCAAATACAACAGTTGTAGACCTTACCGTGAAATGCTTACGTAAGGGCTTTTAACCAACAATGCAGTTTAAGAAAATAGAGTTAAGAAAATATTTACAAAACAAACAAAAAAAAGTTACACAATAAAATAACGATAATGAGGTGACTATAAAGTGACTCTAAATAGATAATAAACAGTGAGTAGCAGCAGTCTAAAAACAAAAGTGGGGGGTGTCAATGCAAATAGTTGGGGTGGCCTTTTGATTCATTGTTTAGCAGTCTTACTGCTTGGGAGTAGAAGTTACTAAGGAGCCATTTGGACCTAGACTTGGCCTTCTGGTACTGCTTGGGAGTAGAAGTTACTAAGGAGCCATTTGGACCTAGACTTGGCCTTCTGGTACTGCTTGGGAGTAGAAGTTACTAAGGAGCCATTTGGACCTAGACTTGGCCTTCTGGTACTGCTTGCCGAGCGGTAGCAGAGAAAACAGTCTATGACTTGGGTGACTGGAGTCTTTGGGAAGAAATGTTGCCCTTCCTCTGACACCGCCTAGTTAATAGGTCCTGGATGTCAGGAAGCTTGGCACCAGTGATGTACTGGGCTTACGCACTACCCTTTGAAGTGCCTTTTGGTCGGAGGCAACCGGTCAGGATGCTCTATGCTGTAGAACATTTTGAGGAAATCTTTTCAGTCTACTGAGGGGGAATAGGAGTGGTCGTGCCCTCTTCACGAATGTCTTGGTGTGTTTAGACCGTGATAGTTTTTTGGTGATGTGGACACAATCGATGAGAATGGGGGCGTGCTCGGCCCACCTTTTCCTGTTGTCCACAAACATCTCCTTGGTCTTCATCACGTTAAGGGAGAGGTTGTTATCATGGCACCACACTGACAAGTCTCTGACTACAGCTCAGTGTTCAACAATATTGTGCCCATAAAGCTCATCACTAAGCTAAGGATCCTGGGACTAAACACCTCCCTCTGCAACTGGATCCTGGACTTCCTGATGGGTCGCCCCCAGGTAGTAAGGGTAGGCAACAACACATCTGTCATGTTGATCCTCAACACAGGGGCCTCAGGTCTGCATGCTTAGTCCTCTCTTGTACCACATGTTCACCCACGACTGCATGGCCAAGCACGACTCCAACAACATCATTAAGTTTGCTGACGACATTAACGGTGGTAGGCCTGATCACCAACAGTGGTGTTAGACTGTCAGTGTAGTGTGTGTTAATATAGTTTGTGCATATACACTCCCTATAGGGAGGAGATCAGAGACCTATCAGTGTTGTGACAGGACAACAACTTGTCCCTCAACGTGAGCAAGACAAAGGAGATGATTTTGGACTACATGAAAAGGAGGGCCGAACACGGCCCAATTCACCTCGACGGGGCTGTAGTGGAGCAGGCTGAGAGCTTCAAGTTCCTTCGTGTCCACATCACCAACAAACTAACATGGTCCATGCACACCAAGACAGTCATGAAGAGGGCACAACAAACCTATTCTCCCTCAGCAGACTGAAAATATTTGGCATGGGTCCTCAGATCCTGAAAAGGTTCTACTGCTGCACCATTGGTTGCATCACTGACTGGTATGGCAACTGATCGGCCTCCGACCGCAAGGCACCCAGTACTTCACTGGGGCCAAGCTTCCTGCCATCCAGGACCTCTATACCAGGCGGTGTCAGAGGAAAGCCCTAAAAGTCCATGACTAGGGTGACTCCAGCCACCCTAGTCATAGACTGGTCTCTCTGCTACCGCACGACAAGTGGTACCTGAGTGCCAAGTCTAGGTCCAAGAGGCTTCTAAACAACTTCTACCTCCAAGCCATAAGACTCCTGAACATCTAGTGACTACCCAGACTATTTGCAGTTCACCTCCCTTCTCACCCCCTCTTTACACAACTGCTACTCTCAGTTGGCATCTATGCATAGTAACTTTAATAACTCTACCTACATGTACATATTACCTCAACTAACTTCCTGACTGGTGGCATCACTGCCTGGTATGGCAACTGCTTGGCCTCTGACCGCAAGGCACTACAGGGGGTAGTGCTTACGGCCCAGTACATCGCTGGGGCCAAGCTTCCTGCCATCTAGGACCTCTATATCAGGCATTCTCAGTGGAAGGCCCTAAAATTTGCCAATGACTCCAGCCACCCTAGTCATAGACTGTTCTCTCTCCTACCGCACAGCAAGCGGTACTGGAGCGTAAAGTCTAGGTCCTAAAGGCTTCTTAACAGCTTCATCCCCCAAGCCATTAGACTCCTGAACAGCTAATCAAAGGGCTACCCATACACCTCTTTTACTCTGCTGCTACTCTCTGTTTATAATCAGAGTGTCTCTGTCCAGTGTCTGTGTTCTCTTGTCCATCTTAATATTGTATTGGTCTGTCTGAGATATGGCTTTTTCTTTGCAACTCTGCCTAGAAGGCCAGCATCCCGGAGTCACCTCTTCACTGTTGTCATTGAGACTGGTGTTTTGTGGGTACTATTTAATGAAGCTGCCAATTGAGGACTTGTGAGTCTGTTTCTCAAACTAGCAACTATTACTTGTCCTCTTGCTCAGTTGTGCACCGGGGCCTCCCACTCCTCTTTCTATTCTGGTTAGAGACAGTTTGCGCTGTTCTGTGATGGGAGTAGTATACAGTGTTGTATGTTTTGGTAATTTCTCGCATGGAATAGCCTTCATTTCTCAGAACATTTCTCAGAACAAGAATAGACTGACGGGTTTCAGAAGAAATTCTTTGTTTCTGGCCTTTTTGAGCCTGTAATCAAACCCACAAATGCTGATTGCTCCAGACACTCAACTAGTCTAAAGAAGGCCAGTTGTATTGCTTCTTTAATCAGGACAACAGTTTTCAGCTGTGCTAACATAATTACAAAATTATTTTCTAATGATCAATTAGCCTTTTCAAATTATAAACTTGGATAAGCTAACACAATGTGCCATTAGAACATTGGTTGCTAATAATGGGCCTCTGTACGCCTATGCAGATATTGCATAAAAAATCAGCCGTATCCAGCTACAATAGGCATTTACAACATTAACAATGTCTACAATGTAATTCTGATCAATTTGATGTTATTTTAATGGACAAAAAATGTAATTTTCTTTCACAAACGAGGACATTTCTAAGTGACCCCAAACTTTTGAACGGTAGTGTATATGCACAAACTATATTAACACACACTACACTGACAGTCTAACATAAAACCCACACACGTTCACACATGAAAACACATACACGTATACCGACAACACAAACACACATACATTCACACTCACACACACTTTTCCACTCATCATATGCTGCTGCTACTCATTTTACATGTACATTTTAGTAATTTAGCAGACACTCTCGACCTACAGGAGCAATTGGGGTTAAGTGCCTTGCTCAAGGGCACATCCTCAGAGTTTTCACCTAGTCGGCTCGGGATTTCAAACTAGCGACTTTTCGGTTACTAGCCCAACGCTCTTGAGTCTCCTTCTCTGTTCTTTTGTTTTTAAACTATTGTTATTATTTACAATCCTGATTCCTTGTCACTTAACCCTGCCTTCATGTTCACGTATATCTCAAATACCTCATTCCCCTGCACATTGATCTGGTACTTGTACTCCATGTATAAACAATTCTGAACATCTTCCTAATATTGAGTTGCACTCCCTTTTCCCCGCAGAACAGCCTCAATTGGTCGGGCATGGACTCTACAATTTTTCAAAGGTGTTCCACAGGGATACTGGCCCATGTTGTTTCCAATGCTTCCCACAGTTGTGTCAAGTTGGCTGGATGTCCTTTGAGTTTTGAACCATTGTTGATACACACTGGAATCTGTTGAGTGTGAAAAAGCCAGCAGCGTTGCAGTTCTTGACACTCTAAAACCGGTGCGTCTGGCACCTACTACCGTACCCCGTTCAAAGACACTTAAATATTTTGTCTTGCTCATTCACCCTCTGAGTGGCACACATACACAATCAATGCCTCAATTGTCTCCAGGCTTAAACATATATATATGTTTTTACCTAACTCCTCCCGTTCATTTACTGTGATTTGAAGTGGATTTAACAAGTGATATCAATAAGGGATAGTATCTTTCACCTGGATTCACCTGGTGGTCAGTCGATGTCATGGAAAGAACAAGTGTTTCTAATGGTTTGTACACTCAGTGTAAAGCTTAGTTGTTGTGTATTTTATTATTCTGGTTTTTATTACTTTTTTTCCATGGTTTTTTACTGCATTGTTTGGAAAGGCTCGTAAGCAAGTCTGAAATATATGGTCAACTTTCATTTCTAGCTAATCATTTATTTATAGTAGTGTGGTTGTGCTGGTTGTCCAGCAGAAGGGGCCGCTCGCTCTAGTGGTTGCTTCACGAGCTCTCACTGCTGTAGTTCCCACGCTAGCTTGTCAGTTGAATGAGTGACAAGCCAACCGTAAAAATGTGTTTCAATAAAAATGGACATGATTTCTCTTTGTACTTCATGCCACAAACCGACTTTGTTTAATTGTCAAGAAGACATGCACAGTTTTTAAAAGGGGTAAATTAGCTTTGCTGAAAGGACAGCAACTTTTGATGAACAGATCAACCTCTGCTGCTGAGAAATGGACATGAGATTACATGCTTCTTGGCTAGGCATAAGAAGGCCTTTACCCTTTTGCAGACATAGTGAAAGAGTGCTTTTTGTGTTCAGCATAAATAATGTGCTTCACTAGCAAACATGCTTCACTAGCAAACATGCAATTCTAAAGCACAAATACATTAACTTCATCTTTCTTACACAACCTTGATAAGAAGGGTTGAAGATATAGGAAAATACATTGGTAAGCAGCTAAACGAGGATACATCACTGGCTCCGTGTTTCAGCTTAGCATTTGACGAAAGCACAAATGTTTGTGACATTGCTCAGTTATGCGTATGGTTCCGGTCCCCTAAAGATACGTCTTATCGGAAATAAATATTGTGCTTATTACTGCAAAGTGAAACGGGAGGAGAGGATGTGTTGAATGCACTTCAGACCTTTATGAATGGGAACAATCTGAACTGGTACAATCTTGCATGTGTGTGCCCTGATGGAGCCCCAAAGAAAAGGGACTTGTCAGGCTGATGAGAAAGAGAGAGAGTATCCTCAACTTCGCTGCGTATCTTTGCATCATATATCAGGAGGTACTTGTTGCAAAACTCAAGAACAGAGAGTTGAAGATTGTGATGCAGCTGTTTGTACAAGTGGTCAACTTTAATGTTTCAATAGCACTGAATCTTCGCCATATTCGTAAACTGCGGCAGGAGTATGAGACAGAAAATGGCGACTTGGTGATGTACAACGAGGAGAGATGGTTATCTCATGGCAGAGTACTTGAGCAGTTTGTGTCTCCTCCCCCAAATATGCAAATGCCTCTCAACCAAGGGGAGAGACGAGCCAGACTTGGAGAATCCAGAATGGGATAATTAAGTATGCCACATTGACTGACCTCACCTGCCAATGCACTGAATCTCAATCTCCAAGGGGAGAGACAAGCCAGACTTGGAAAATCCAGAATGGGATAATAAAGTATGCCACATTGACTGACCTCACCTGCCAATGCACTGAATCTCAATCTCCAAGTGAATAAAAATCCACATAACCAGGGGTGGAATTGGGATGGGGAGTGAACAAAATATATTTTAGAATAGAATGTACGATTTTACAGTGGGATGTTCCCAGAGTGACTTTTTACCCTTCAATTTAATCCCTGTAGGTAACATGCTGTGTCGTCACAACGTTTCAAAACAAAATCACCACACTGTTCTTACCTGACAGACAGTTTGTGCACTTCCCAAAACTCAGAGCAGTCACCACAGATGACCAGAACTTTTGCAAATTTCAACTAGAATGTATTTGTGGAAGTGTTGGAGGAGCCAAGGGGGGAGTTTGAATCCAGATTCCAAGATGTACAGGAGTACAATGAGTTTTTCCATGTCGTTGAGACCCCTTCCAAGTCCCAGTGTCTTCTCTGGCCCCAGTTATCACAGGCCTCTCCCCTGACCGTGCTGCAGTGGAATGTGAAGTTGTTTAGCTTCTGGGAAATGACACCCTGAAAGCTGAGATGGGAACCGGTCTTTCCCACTTCTGGAACATGGTCCCTGACACAGAGTACCCAGCTCTGAAGCAGTGTGTGCTAAAAATTTATGTCCTTTTTTGTGAGCACATATACTTGTGAATCAACATTTTCAACCATGAACATTGTGAAGAGAAAAACACGAACAGACTGACCAATGCACACCTGTACTGCATTACAATGATTGCAATGACACAGTATTGTATGAGGAGTATCAAGGAGCAGCAGGCACAATTCTGCTAATCATACTATTAAGCAGGTTGCTCTTCAATAGGTGTGTTTATACATGGCTATTTGTTTTATGTGAAGAGTCAAGGTACAGCAGGTACACCTTCACTCATCAGGTTATTAAGCAGGTTGCTCTTCAATAGGTGTGTTTTTAACACAGCTAGGCCTATTTGTTTTATGTGAAGAGTCAAGGTACAGCAGGTATACCTCCACTCATCAGGTTATTAAGCAGGTTGCTCTTCAATAGGTGTGTTTATACATGGCTATTTGTTTTATGTGCTGCATTTGGAGTGTATTTTTATAAAATATTACATTAGCAGACAAAACTTCTTAATTGAGGTATGTTATTTCAATTTGAGGTTAACGCGGCGGCTCTCTCAGTGATTGAATTCTGCCGATTTGTGACTACCACTGCTCTAGAGGAGGACATCAAGGTGACGTTCAGGGCTAAAGTGAGGTTCCTAGGCAGGATGGCATCAAAAGACGGTTAAACCATAGACACAGCGGATGTGGCTCCTGTACAGACCTTGATGGAGAGACATCCAGCTACAGTAGGGGAACTCAGACAGGTGTTAGTGCTATTTTCCTAATACAGGTGAAGTTGGAAGTTCACATACACCTTAGCCAAATACATTTAAACTCAGTATTTCACAATTCCTGACATTTAATACTAGTAAAAACTCCCGTCTTAGGTCAGTTAGGATCCCCACTTTATTTTAAGAATGTGAAATGTCAGAATAAGAGTGGAGAGAATGATTTATTTCAGCTTTTATTTATTTCATCACATTCTCAGTTGGTCAGAAATGTATATACAGTTGTGACCAAAAGTTTTGAGAATGACACAAATATTAATTTCCACTAAGTTTGCTGCTTCACTGTCTTTAGATATTTTTGTCAGAGGTTACTCTGGAATACTGAAGTAGAATTACAAGCATTTCATGTCAAAGGCTTTTATTGACAATTACATGAAGTTGATGCAGAGAGTCAATATTTGCAGTGTTGACCCTTCTTTTGCAAGACCTCTTCAATCCACCATGGAATGCTGTCAATTAACTTCTGGGCCACATCCTGACTGATGGCAGCCCATTCTTGCATAATAAATGCTTGGAGTTTGTCAGAATTTGTGAGTTTTTGTTTGTCCACCCGTCTCTTGAGGATTGACCAAAAGTTCTCAATGGGATTAAGGTCTGGGGAGTTTCCTGGCCATGGCCCCAAAATATCAATGTTTTGTTCCCCGAGCCACTTAGTTTTCACGTTTGCCTTATGGAAAGGTGCTCCATCATGCTGGAAAACGCATTGTTCATCCCCAAACTGTTTCTGGATGGTTTGAGAAGTTGCTCTCGGGATGTGTTGGTACCATTCTTTATTCATGGCTCTGTTCTTATGCAAAATGTTGAGTGAGCCCACTCCCTTGGCTGAGAAGCAACCCCACACATGAATGGTCTCAGGATGCTTTACTGTTGGCATGACACAGGACTGATGGTAGCGATCACCTTGTCTTCTCCAGACAAGCTTTTTTCCCTGTACCTTTTGCAGAATATCAGTCTGTCCCTGACGTTTTTCCTGGGGAGAAGTGGCTTCTTTGCTGCCCATCTTGACACCAGGCCACCCTCCAAAAGTCTTCGCCTCACTGTGCGTGCAGATGCACTTACTCCTGTCTGCTGCCACTCCTGAGCAAGCTCTATACTGGTTGTGCCCCGATCCCGCAGCTGAATCAACTTTAAGAGATGGTCCTGGAGCTTGCTGGACATTCTTGGGAACCCTGAAGCCTTCTTCACAACAATTGAACCGCTCTCCTTGAAGTTCTTGATGATCGAATAAATTGTTGTTTAGGTGCAATCTTACTGGCAGCAATATCCTTGCCTGTGCCTTTTTGTTCAAAGTAAAGATGACGGCACGTGTTTCCTTGCAGGTAACCATGGTTGACAGAGGAAGAACAATGATTCCAAGCACCACCACCTATCAATCTTCCAGTCTGTTATTTGCACTCAATCAGAATGACAGAGTGATCTCCAGCCTTGTCCTCGTCAACACTCACACCTGTGTTAATGAGAGAATCACTGACATGTTGTCAGCTGGTCCTTTTGTGGCAGGGCTGAAATGTTTTTTGGGATTCAGTTAATTTGCATGGCAAAGAGGGACTTTGCAAATAATTGCAATTCATCTGATCACTCTTTATAACTTTCTGGAGTATATGCAAATTGCCATCGTACAAACTGAGGCAGCAGACTTGGTGAAAATGTATATTTGTGTCATTCTCAAAACTTTTGGCCTCAACTGTACACTCAATTAGTATTTGGTAGCATTGCCTTTAAATTGTTTAACTTGGGTCAAACATTTTGGATAGCCTTCCACAAGCTTCCCACAATTTGTTGGGTGAATTTTGGACCATTCCTCCTGACAAAGCTGGTGTAACTGAGTCAGGTTGGTAGGTCTCCTTTCTTGCACACACTTTTTCAGTTCTGCCCACAAATTTTCTATAGGATTGAGGTCAGGGCTTTGTGATGGCCACTCCAATACCTTGACCATGTTGTCCTTAAGCCATTTTGCCACGACTTTGGAAGTATGCCTTGGGTCATTGTCCATTTGGAAGACCCATTTGCAACCAAGCTTTAACTTCCTGACTGATGTCTTGAAATGTTGCTTCAATATATCCACATAATTTTTCTACCTCGTGATGCCATCTATTTTCTGAAGTGTACCAGTCCCTACTGCCGCAAAGCACCCCCACAACATGATCCTGCCACCCCCGTGCTTCACGGTTGGGATGGTGTTCTTTGGCTTGCAAGTCTCCCCCTTTTTCCTCCAAACATAACAATGGTCATTATGGCCAAACAGTTACATTTTTGTTTCATCAGACCAGATGATATTTCTCCAAAAAGTACGATCTTTGTCCCAATGTGCAGTTGCAAACCATAGTCTGGCTTTTTTATGGCGGTTTTGGAGCAGTGGCTTCTTTGCTGAGCGGCCTTTTAGGTTATGTCAATATAGCACTTTTTTTACTGTGGATATAGATACTTTTGGACCTGTTTCCTCCAGCATCTTCACAAGATAGAACAGTAGCCAATCAAATGCATGCATCTGACTTGCTCGAGAATTGAAAGACTAACAATTACAAAGTAGGCCCCGTTGTCTACACCCGTTGTATTCTACGATCAGAGCTCTGACCACGTCCGTACCAGACAGGTTAAACACGGGTCGATGGGGTCAAAAAAAGTCAATTATCATTATGCTATTCAGAGTTCAATCAGTATGCATCAGCTGTTTGGAGCAAGGGAAGGAACAGTAAGAAGACAAAGGAATATTTAGAAGTCCAAAGAAACATGCATAGTACCGACAACATTTCTTAACTTGATCCCAAAGCTAGTCCCAATGGCCACAGGAGTTTGCAAGACAGTACAAACAGATCTGGGACCAGTCTACATTTTGTCCTCTATAGACACTCACCTAGAAGTTAACACAGGAGGTCAGTAAAGCTGGAATGGTTGTTTTTATACTGCTACCAGTATTCTATATTTGGTTTGGGAACCTTGGGATACATTTTACACTAGGTAAACATGAACTATACACATCTGTTTGTGCTGTGTTCCCAAATCGTTTCGTTCATGTCATACCAAATATAATTTTTGGCATAACAATGTCCATAGGATTTAAAAAGACCACACAAACAGATGTGGGATCAGTCTAATCAACTACCAGCATTGTATTCTCCGTGGTTATTGGAAGGAGTACAGTACTTAAGAACGTTTTCTGAAAAGCTTTTTGTTAACATTTCATTGGAAGGTCTGCTTGTAAGTCAAACCTTTTGGACTTATTAGACTAATAGGTTTTGATCCTCAATAACATGAAGTAAATGCATTGGTATTATCATATTTGGGATGCTTTCTCAAAGCAATCTGGCTCATATATCAAATAAAACAAAGACAAATGGATTGCATAAAGAATTGGATATGTATAGCACTTTATTTCCAAGTTCTCCAAATGCTTATTTATTCATTGTAAAGGGGAACACTCGCCTCAAAATTATCTCTCCTCTCTCTCTCTCTCTCTCTCTCTCTCTCTCTCTCTCTCTCTCTCTCTCTCTCTCTCTCTCTCTCTCGCTCTCTCGCTCTCTCTCGCTCTCTCTCTCTCTCTCACTCACTCACTCACTCACTCACTCACTCACTCACTCACTCATAAAGACTTCCCTTCTCTCTCCACAGGTACTGCGAGTGGTGCGTCTGATAAAGATCTCCCCGGCACTAGAGGACTTTGTGTACAAGATATTTGGTCCCGGTAAGAAGCTGGGCAGCTTGGTGGTGTTCACAGCGAGCCTGCTCATAGTCATGTCAGCCATCAGTCTACAGATGTTCTGCTTCGTGGAGGAACTGGACCGATTTACCACCTTTCCCAGAGTAAGAGTTATTGGAAGCACAACTGGTATAATGTGTTATGATGCAGTCATAATGCATTATAAGACCTGTTCTAAGCATCTATGATCCCATTTTAATGTTAATCCTTCAGTGAATGATGTTGGCCTATTGTAGCTCATTCACTAGGGTAAGACCTAATTCACTCACTCACACACTCATTCACTTATGGTAATGAATGTTTGGGATGAGTTTAATATTACAGGCCACATTCCTGATTTGTCATTTTCTGAGCAACTGAACCTGTAGCATAAAAATGGGTTCCACTATTAACTCCCACTTTTCTCCCCACTGAACACTACCCATTCTTTTCTTCTTGAACACGTGATGCACAGGTGGAAATCTGGAAAAAGTCAGGAAAATCATGCTAGTGTGGTGGTATTTAATTTGTCGACAGATGTGGGGCCCACCGCCACCTCCTTTGATTTCTAAGTGCTCATCAGCTTCTTTCTTTCTCATTAGTCACATCCTTTCATCCACCCCCCCTCCCCGCCCCTTTTTCCCCCGCTTCCACTGATTCTAGCACAGTTGGACTTGGAGAGGTTCTCGTAAACAGATGCCGCTCTTCGTCTTCCCTTTTTCGGGACACATACACACATACATACACACACACAAACGAACAAACTCTCATATGGATTCACACATGGATTCACACCAACCACAAGTGCATGGACACACTCACATACACACACAGGCACATATGGGTACAGTCACACAGGGGCACATAATGCATACACGGCGCACACACCTCAGATTTAATGATGTCCCCTGCGGATAGATCTGTTGCTGGGTTTATCATTATCTGGCAGTGACTTGGGGTGTAGATTTAGGAGAGGAGAAGAGAGGGGAGCAGAGGGGAGAAAACAGGAGAGGGATCCGTCTTATTCTCTATCTCCAATAACCCCCTTAGCCCTCCCCCTCAGTTTTGTGCGATCCCGCGAGCCCCATCATGTCATAGTGGTATCCCAATTCAAGTTTGAGCGAGACGTAGTGCCTTTTCAACCCTCTAGTTGGTCCTCCAAACAAAGTGAATCGAGATGCAAACTTTCTTTCAAGTGGTAACCAAAACTCCAATGAAGCTCTGCGATCCAAGTTTGTAGAGTTGCTTCAGCAAAAATGACAGACAAATATACTAGGAGGGAAGCAAATGTAATTATAAGTAATTATAACTTCATCACAAATCATGCTTTGCTCAGAATGTTTGTGCAATACATTTCAACGACCAAAAACCACTTCTGGGTCATGAATCGGAAGGTACGCACTTATTTCTCAACCTCCCTGATCTGAAATATTACTTACCTGTTGCTGCTGACCGAGATTACCACCTGCAATGAAAAAGAGGAAGGACAGGGGGTCTCCAAGCTAGGATGAAAATGCTCCTCTTCCTAATATCTTGATGGCTAATGTCCAATCGCTGAAAAAAATACCATCAGTGCAAGGCTTCAATCACAGAGGGACATCAGGGAATGCTGTGCCATCGTTTTTACAGAGACATGACTTACGAACGATACACTCGACTGCTATTCAACCAGACAGCGTTTCCATTTTCCGTATGGATCGAACGGCGGTTTCAGATAAGAGTGAAGGGATATGTTTCCTCATTACTGGTCTACCAAAGTTGAAAACATCTCAAGCTCCTGTTCACTCGACATGGAGTTTCTTTTTTTCTCTGTTTGTTTTAACTTTTACCCCTATTTCTCGAATTTTGTGATCCAATTGGTAGTTACGGTCTTGTCCCACCGCTGCAACTCCTCTACGGACTCAGGAGAGGCGAAGGTCGAGAGCCATGCGTCCTCCGAAACACAAACCAACCAAGCCGCATTGCTCCTTGACACACTGCTCACTTAACCTGGAAACCAGCCGCACCAATGTGACGGAGGAAACACCGTCCTGCTGGCGACAGATGTCAGTTTTGGCCAAACCCTCCCCTAACCTGTATGTCCCTGGGCCAACTGTGCGCCACCTCATGGGTCTCCCGTTCATGGCCGGCTGTGACACAGCCTGGGATCGAACCCGGGTCTGTAGTGATTCCTCAAACACTGCGATGCAGTGCCTTAGACTGCTGCGCCCCTACGACCTGGAATTTCTGATGTTAAAATGCCGACCCCACTATATGCCAAGGTAATTCACGTGTCATTATCACATTGATGTATATACCGCCACAAGCAAACACCAAGTTGGCACTCAGCGAACTGTACAAAATCATGAGGCAGCAAGACTCCTCTCATCTGGAAGCAATCTTTATCATCGCAGGGAATTTTAATAAAGCACATAAAAAAATCTTAATAAAAATGTATCCTGCCCCTCAAAAAGATTTGCTGGACCATGTCATTTTGGAGTCAATTTTATTATAAATAAGAATATAATATGTTTCTTAACATTTCATCTGGATGCTAACGTGATTGCAGATAATCCTGATCATGATGAATGACAAAGTTACAGAGGAGATCATACCCCCAAGCTAAACTCTCACCATTACCAGTAACGGGGGAGGTTAGCATATCTTGGGGGTATGACTTTGACCCTCTGTAACTTGTGCAGCCAGGATTCATACAGTGAGCAAGTTATCCTCTTTCTCTCTGTTTATTGTACTGGTGCATGTGTGATCAAGTGTGTGTTGCTTTTGTGTGTTTGCCATTTCGCTGGCGATGCTTGTTTTCGGGTCGCGGATTGTGTTTGTGAACTCATTTTAGCTCACAAAAAGATTGTTGCATGGCTAATACTATACAGAAAAACACTGCAAAGAGTTCTATGAAGATTTAATAGATTTGCAGGAAAATAACTTTAAGACCACATTCAAAAACCATGTCTGAGGATTTCACAATTTCCCAACAACACTTCCAAGGGAAACTAGCTCTGAAACCAATCAAGACGCAATTTTTTTATTTTTTATTTGACCTTTATTTAACTAGGAAAGTGATTTAAGAACAAATGTTTATCTTCAATGACTGCCTAGGAACAGTGGGTTAACTGCCTGTTCAGGGGCAGAACAACATATTTGTACCTTGTCAGCTCGGGGATTTGAACTTGCAACCTTCCGGTTTCTAGTCCGACGCTCTAACCACTAGGCTACCCTGCCGCCCCAGTAACATTTGCCAGAAACTCCTGGCAAATCAACTCAAACCAGACCCCAAACTCATCGAGATGGAGAGGGCACATAGAAATGGCACTTTCTTCCCCGAAGGACGGCCCAGATCTATAGTGGTGAAACTGCTCAGGTTCAAAGACAAGGAGAAGATTCTCATAATAGCCAAGTGCCTGAAGGGAACAAAAATCTTAATCAATGAAGGTACGCCTCAAAATAAAGGAACTGCTGCCACAACTAATTGAAGAATGAAAAGTATGATCAGCTTGTTCTACGATTTTACACACACACACACACATGATTTTTTTCTACTTTGTTTCACATAACCTCATGGCCAAAAACAAACATTGCTCGAATTGTCAGTGCCCTCTGAAGTCTTCAGTTGTGTTATGCGGACTGTGTCAATGTGCATTCCAAAGGAAGTTCAGTCCTATTGATAAAACTAACACAAATGTATGGTTGTATTGGACATGTGAGACATGCACTTCTATTTCTCTGTTCCATTTTCTGGATGATTCCCACTGTGTAGTTGGACAGGATGTCAACCCTGATAACACGGTCTTGAACCCATTAGATATTAATGAAGCGAACGATAAATATAATGATTGTGTTGATCTAGATTCTAATTTCCTGAGATTTACCAGAGATGAGTCTATCACTTGCGATTACCACAATGTCAAGCAATTTAACAACCTGTATAGCAGTTTATCTAATTTTAACACAGAACCCAAACCGGCTGCACGTGTGTGCCATCGTGCGCCATCGTACATACATTTATTTTGGGTACCTGCTTCTATAAACCAATGAGGAGATGAGAGAGGCAGGACTTGCAGCGCGATCTGCGTCACAAATAGAACTGACTTCTATTTTAGCCCTTGGCAACGCAGACGCTCGTTGGCGCACGCGAGCAGTGTGGGTGCAATAATTGAATAATACAGATTTCTTTATTGTAGTAGGCTAACGTTCACATTAAAGACGGAAGATACTGAATGTGTCATGAAATGCAGCTGAAGTAACATAGCTAACTATTTTATTGCGTATAGTGTACAATGCCTACAATGCCATCAGAAAGTATTAATAACCCTGGACAAATTCCATGTTTTGTTGTTTTACGGCCTGAATTCAAAATCGATTAAATATGATAGAAATTAACCCATCTACACACAATACATCCTGACAATGTGACATTTTTTTTTAGAAATGTTTGCACATTTATTGAAATTTTAATTACAGTAATACCTCATTTACGTAAGTATTCACACCCCTGAGTCAATACGTTATATTAACCTTTGGAAGCAATTGCAGCTTTGAGTCTTTCTTGGTAAGTCTGTAAGAGCTTTGCACACCTGGATTGTACAATATTAGCTCATTCTTGGTTGGCTGTTGATCATTGCTAGACAGTCATTTTCAATTCTTGCCAAATATTTCCAAGACAATTTAAGTCAAAACTGTAACTAGGCCGCTCAGGAACATTCAGTGTTGTCTTGGTAAGCAGCTCCAGTGTATAATTGGCCTTGTGTTTTAGGTTATTGTCCTGCTTAAAGCTGAATGTGTCTTCCACTGTCTGTTGGAAAGCAGACTGAACCAGGTTTTCCTCCACGATTTTTGCTTGTGATTAACTGTATTCCGTTACTTTATATCCTAAAAAGTATTTGCCGATGACAAGTATACCCATAACATCATGCAGCCACCACAATGCTTGAAAATATGAAGACTGGTACTAATTGATGTGTTGTGTTGGATATGCCCCAAACATAACACTTTCTATTCAGGATTTGTTCTGTTGTTGTTGTGTGCCTTATGTAAACATGATGCATGTTTTGGAATATTTATATTATGTGCAGGCTTCCTTTCACTGTCATTTAGGTTAGTATTGTGGATGAACTACAATGCTGTTGATCGAGGGCCTAGAGATCTACCCTGTAGTACACCACACTTTACAGTTTTACATTAGATAACCTTGCATTAAAGAGTTCTATTGGATAGATAGCTCTGAATCCACAATATAGCAGAGGTTGAAAAGCCATAAGACAAAGTTGAAGTCGGAAGTTTACATACACTTAGGTTGGAGTCATTAAAAGTAGTTTTTCAACCACTCCACAAATTTTGTGTTAACAAACTAAAGTTTTGGCAAGTCGGTTAGGACATCTACTTTGCGCATGACACAAGTCATTTTTCCAACAATTGTTTATAGACAGATTATTTCCCTTATAATTCACTGTATCACAATTCCAGTGGGTCAGAAATGTACATACACTAAGTCGACTGTGCCTTTAAACAGCTTGGAAAATTCCAGAAAAATGTCATGGCTTTAGAAGCTTCTGATAGGCTAATTGACATAATTTGAATGAATTGGAGGTGTATTTGTGGATGTAGTTCAAAGCCTACATTCAAACCCAGTGCCTCTTTTCTTGACATCATAGGAAAATCAAATGAAATCAGCCAAGACCTCAGAAAAAGAAATTGACGACCTCCACAAGTCTGGTTCATCCTTGGGAGCAATTTCCAAATGCCTGAAGGTACCATGTTCATCTGTACAAACAATAATACGCAAGTATAAACACCATGGGACCACGCAGCCATCATACCGCTCAGGAAGGAAACACGTTCTGTCTTTTAGAGATTAATGTACTTTTGTGCGACAGTGCAAATCAATCCCAGAACAACAGCAAAGGACCTTGTGAAGATGCTGGAGGAAACAGGTACAAAAGTATCTATATCCACAGTAAAACGAGTCCTATATTGACAAAACTGAAATGCCGCTCAGCAAAGAAGAAGCCACTGCTCCAAAACAACCATGAAAAAGCTAGACTATGGTTTGCAACTGCACATGGGGACAAAGATTGTACTTTTTGGAGAAATTATGAATGATGAAACAAAAATATAACTGTTTGGCCATAATGACCATCGTTATGTTTGGAGGAAAAACAGGGAGGCTTGCAAGCCTAAGAACACCATTCCAACCTTGAAGCATGGGGTGGCAGCATCACTTCACAAAATAGATGGCATCATGAGGTAGGAAAAATATGTGAGTATATTGAAGCAACATCTCCAGACATCAGTCAGGAAGTTAAAGCTTGGTCGCAAATGGGTCTTCCAAATGGACAATGACCCCAAGCATACTTCCAAAGTCGTGGCAAAATGGCTTTAGGAGAACAAAGTCAAGGTATTGGAGTGGCCATCTCAAGGCCCTGACCTCAATCCAATAGAACATTTTTGGGCAGAACTGAAAAAGCATGTGCGAGCAAGGAGTCCTACAACCTGACTCAGTTTCACCAGCTCTGTCAGGATTTTAAATGTATTTGGCTAAGGTGTATGTAAACTTACGACTTCAACTGTACATTTTCTCAACAACAGGTTATGGTCAATCATTTCACAGACTGATCTGAAATCTAACAGTACACCTCCCACAATCCATCTTCAATTTTTTCGAGATCATTTCCCTCACTTTGTCCTCAGACTGTCCAGGTCCGATGTGGAGATTCTGCATTTCCGTCTGCAACGATGTTGTTCTGCCTCGATTGTCCCTCGAAATAATCACATTTCTCTGTCATTGTTATCATGCATTCACATACAGAACTGATGTACTCTCTCAATGACTTACAGAATGCTGTCATCTTTCCGTGATCATGTTTAAACTCATTGAGCTGACCCAGGGAGATCTGCAAGCTGTTCTTCAGGCCCTGCATCTGTCTGGTCAGGTCATCTATCAAATCAAATTTATTTATATAGCTCTTCTTACATTAGCTGATATCTCAAAGTGCTGTACAGAAACCTAGCCTAAAACCCCAAACAGCAAGCAATGCAGGTGTAGAAGCACGGTGGCTAGGAAAAACTCCATAGAAAGGCCAAAACCTAGGAAGAGACCTATAGAGGAACCAGGCTATGAGGGGTGGCCAGTCTTCTTCTGGCTGTGCCGGGTGGAAATTATAACAGAACATGGCCAAGATGTTCAAATGTTCATAAATGACCAGCATGTTCAAATGATAATAATCACATTAGTTGTCGAGGGTGCAACAGGTCAGCACCTCAGGAGTAAATGTCAGTTGGCTTTTCATAGCCGATCAGCACAACCCACCAACCCAGACAGGAAGACCACGTCAGTGACTCAACCCACTCAAGTGATGCACCCCTCCTTGGGACGGCATGGAAGAGCACCAGTAAGCCAGTGACTCAGCCCCTGTAATAGGGTTAGAGGCAGAGAATCCCAGTGGAGAGAGGGGAGCCAGCCAGGCAGAGACAGCAAGGGCGGTTTGTTGCTCCAGTGCCTTTCTGTTCACCTTCACACTCCTGGGCCAGACTACACTCATCATATCTTCAATAAAGACTTAAAGGTTGAGACCGAGTTTGCGTCTCTCACATGGGTAGGCAGACCATTCCATAAAAATGGAGCTCTATAGGAGAAAGCCCTGCCTCCAGCTGTTTGCTTTGAAATTGTAGGGACAATTAGGAGGCCTGCATCTTGTGACCGTAGCGTACGTGTAGGTACCAAATCAGAAAGATAGGTAGGAGCAAGCCCATGTAATGCTTTGTAGGTTAGCAGTAAGACTTTGAAATCAGCCCTTGTGTCACGTCCTGACCTTAGTTCCTTTTTTATGTCTCTATTTTGGTTTGGTCAGGGCGTGAGTTAAGGTGGGCATTCTATGTTTTTCATTCTATGTTTTGTTCTGTGTGTTCTATTTCTATGTGTTTGGCCTGGTATGGTTCCCAAACAGAGGCAGCTGTCAATCGTTGTCTCTGATTGAGAACCATACTTAGGTAGCCTGTTCCCACCTGTGTTTGTGGGTAGTTGTTTTGTGTTTTTCACCTCCACCTTCACCTGTTTCGTGTCGTTCACTCTCTTTGTTGTTTTTTGTCATTCAGTGTTCAGTTCATTGAATTAAATTTACTATGAACACTTACCACGCTGCATGTTGGTCCGATGATTCCTATTCCTCATCATCTGACGAAGAGGAGAGCCGTTACACCTTGCCTTAACAGGAAGCCAGTGTAAAGAGGCTAGCACTGGAGTAATATGATCAAATTTTTTGGTTCTAGTCAATATTCTAGCAGCCGTATTTAGCACTAACTGAAGTTTATTTAGTGCTTTATCGGGGTAGCCGGAAAGTAGAGCATTGCAGTAGTCTGACCAAGAAGTTACAAAAGCATGGATACATTTTCGGACAGAACATTTCTGATTTTTGCAATGTTACGTAGATTGTTTCAAGGACAGCATTTTTCAGTCTTGACATGTTCGTCAAAAGAGAGATCAGGTTCCAGAGTAACGCCGAGGTCCTTCAGTTTTATTTGAGACGATTGTACAACCATCAAGAGTAATTGTCAGATTCAACAGAAGATCTCTTTGTTTCTTGGGACCTAGAACAAGCATCTCTGTTTTGTCCGAGTCTAAAAGTAGAACAATTGCAGCCATCCACTTCCTTATGTCTAAAACACAGGCTTCCAGGGAGGGCAATTTTGGGGCTTCACCATGTTTCATCGAAATGTACAGGTTTGTGTCATTCGCATTGCAGTGAAAGTTAACATTATGTTTTCGAATGACATCCCCAAGAGGTAAAATATAAAGTGAAAAGAGACAAACATATCTTTCTGACAGAAAAGATCTAAACCAGGCCAGAACTTGTCCGTGTAGACCAATTTCGGGTTTCCAATCTCTCCAAAAGAATGTGGTGATCGATGGTATCAAATGCAACACTAAGGTCTAGGAGCACAAGGACAGATGCAGAGCCCCTTCACAAGTGCGTCTCAGTGCTATGATGGGGTCTAAAACCAGACTGTAGCATTTGGTTTACATTGTTTGTCGTCAGAAAGGCACTGAGTTGCTGCACAACAGCTTTTTCTAAAATTCTTGAGAGGAATGGGAGATTCGATATAGGCCGATAGTTTTTTATATTTTCTGGGTCAAGGTTTGGCTTTTTCAAGAGAGGCTTTATTACCACCACTTTTATTGAGTTTGGTACACATCTGTCTATGAATTGTGGTAGGCTATCCTGGTGGATTCTGCTGTTCGCGAGTGATGTAGTGATTTCCCATTTGCAAGGGTTATTTATCTCTCCCTACAACTAATTGCTCCGTTTGAGGGCCACTCCCCCACAGAAGGAGACTCGAAAACGAGGGGGAGGGCTAAGGGGGTATTAGGATTGAGCCTTACAATAGGCCCTGAAGGCACAGGGGATCAGTTGACCTTCATCTGACCTACAAACAGACTGGGAATGTATCAGACACACAAAAATGCATGCATGCATTCACGGACACATCCACACACACGTGCACACAAGTACACACACACACACACACACACTAGTGATGCACACAATAATTCATAACCCACATTCCCCGCGGTTATATCTGTAATGCGGGCAGGTTTAGGGACATGAAATATTGTGTGGATGAAGGGCGGGTGGGTGGCTAGCGGGCGGGTTGAATAAAGAAAAAAATGCATTAAATTGTTATGCAGCTCATATCTATAGTCTACATTGAGGCTTTTACCTGGCTTTGGTGTGTAGTGTAAGCATAAGCTTTAGGGCCTAACTGTAGCATGCCAAATACACAGCAATTGCCAAATGCTTTTTGGAACTTTGGCAGATAAAGTTAACGTGTATCCACTCAGTCAAAATGGACAGTGCCGGAGTGTAATTGAATAAGAGAAAAACTGCTAAATGGAGAGTTGAAAATGGGGAGGCAGAACAGTAGTCTAATGTTTGGGAAAGATTTGGTGAAATGGATGATATGCTACATGACCGAAGGTATGTGGAAACCTGCTTGTCGAACATCTAAATCCAAAATGACTACTTCCACTAGATGTTGGAACATTGCCGCAGGGACTTGCTTCCATTCAGCCATGAGCATTAGTGAGGTCGGGCACTGATGTTGGGCGATTAGACCTGGATCACAGTTGTCATTCCAATTCATCCCAAAGGTGTTGGATGGGGTTGAGGTCAGGGCGCTTAGCAGGGCAGTCAAGTTCTTCCACACCGACCTTGACAAACCATTTCTGTTGGACCTCGCTTTGTTCACATTGTCATGCTGAAACAGGAAAGGGCCTTCCCCAAACTGTTGCCACAAGGTTGGATGCACAGAATCCTCTAGCATGTCATTGTATGCTGTAGCGTTAACATTTCCCTTCACTGGAACTAAGGGGCTTAGCCCGAACCATGAAAAACATCCCCAGAACATTTTTCCTCCTCCACAAAACTTTAAAGTTGGCACTATGCGTTGGGCCAGGTAGTGTTCTCTTGGCATCCGACAAACTCAGATTTGTCCGTCGGATTGCCAGATGGTGAAGGGTGATTCATCATGCCAGAGAACGTGTTTCCACTGCTACAGAGTCCAATGATGTGGCGAGCTTTACACCACTCTAGCCAACGCTTGACGCAATTGCGCATGGTGATCTTAGGCTTGTGTGCGTCTGCTCGGCAATGGAAACCCATTTCATGAAGCTCCCGACAAACAGTTGTTGTGCTGACGTTTCTTCCGGAGGCATTTTGAAACTCGGTAGTGAGTATTGCAACAAAGGACAGTTTTTTTCACGCTTCTTTTGCTCGGCGGTCATGTTCTGTGTGCTTATGTGGCCTACCGCTTCACGGCTGAGCCGTTGTTTCTCCTAGACGTTTCCACTTCACAATAACAGCACTTACAGTTTACCGGGGAAGCTCTAGCAGGGCATTGACAAACTGGCTTGATGGAAAAGTGGCATCCTATGACAGTGCCATGTTGAAAGTCACTGAGGTCTTTAGTAAGGCCATTCTTCTGCCAATGTTTGTCTACGGCGATTGCATGACTGTGTGCTCGATTTTATATTTCTGTCAGCAACGGGTGTGGCTGAAATAGCCGAATTCACTAAGTTGAAGTGATATCCACATATTTTTGTATATATAGTTTAGCATCAGCTATGTTATGAGTGATGTTTGTGAGGCTCTATAAAAATTTGACAGTCACAAGACGGGGACTTCAAAATTGTACGTCAAGGGAGCTGTAGGCCTACTGTTCAGATGAGTTAAATGGAACTGAAATCTGGACACTGACTGTAGGTCTATAACCTCTCACATACCCTAATATATAATATTAACTCCTGCAGAATTAAGCAGCATCTTGAGAATGAATGCGTGGTTAGGGACCGTCTGTAAAGGTGCTTTCTTTATCAGCGTCATAAAACTGTCATCTGGACATTTTGCACGGAAAATCCCCCAAAACATTTTGGAGTTAGCCTATGCATTTTCCCGAAATGTCTTTTCTTTGCGAGAGAAGCATATATGAAAGAGAAAACAAACTTTACCGAAGCATTCATTTTGTTGAAGCATTCATTCTAGGGCAACAAGTAATGACAGAAGAGAAGCTGCATGTATAAGTTATCTAACAAATTGCCTACCAAAATGTCAGAAATTATAACCAGAAACATAGGATTATCTAAAGGCCTGTCAAGAAATTGCTCTTCCATCGCTGACTGTACAGCACATTTTCTATATTTGAGGGTGCGGGACTCACATTTTAACTTCATCACATGCAGTCGGGCGCATCCCTAACACACACACACACACACACACAGAGCTTTGTGATTCATGCTCCAGCTACTCTTCATCCGTCTTGGCTCATTCTATAGCAAAAGTGTGTGTGACATGTCCATGTATTTGTCTGTCCCTGTTGCAGAAACATGTTAAAAATGTCAATGATCTTTCTCATCTCCGCCTCTTTTTCAGGCCTCGATGTCCAGAGGCAATCTCTCGCTCTGTCAGTCTCTTTTTCTCCTATTGTTATCCATTGTATTATACTGTAGGGTGATGGACTGTAATGGAATATTCCTCCCTCCCGCAGGCATTCATGTCTATGTTCCAGATCTTAACCCAGGAGGGTTGGGTGGATGTGATGGACCAAACTCTTGTGGCTGTTGGTCAAATGTGGGCTCCTGTAGTGGCTATCTACTTCATCCTCTACCATCTGTTTGCTACTCTGGTAAGGGCTCTGTCTGCACAGTGTGTAGATCCTAATATATTCCATTAGGCAGACACTTTCATTCAGTAACCTACAGTCAGTGCATACCATAGAATGAATCGATCGAATTGTGCATCTGATCCCTGTGGGAATTACACCCACAACCTATTGACCATTTTTAATTTGTATTGTCCTCAGGGCACCATTGTAAATGAGACCCTGGTCTCTAAGGGTTGTTACCTGACGAAGGCTATTGTAATGTTTCACAGTATTTGTGGAGGAAGGAAAGATGGAAGCACAAGAGCAGAATACCATTCTGCTGGCTTGCTTTCTTTTAATGAGTCTCTCCACAGCATCACAGTGGATAAGTCTGACCTTATTCAATGTATTGATAAGGCCTCGTCTCTACACAACCTTAACCTCGTAGTGGAATATTCTATCATGCCTTTGCTACAGTGGATTGAAAGATTTCTACACTTGCTCACAATCTCATGGTGTAATATAGTATGTCGAGAGACGTTGTTTGAATATGTAAATAAACATTGACAAAGGAGTAGACAATCCACACTTGTGGATTCAAACCTAACAGCCATTTACATTAAAATAAAAAAATCACATTTATTTTGAAGTGTGTGTATATATATATTTTCATTTTAAACAATATTAGCTTAGTGTTTGAATCAGATGCATTTTTATTGAGCTACATTTCCAAATCCAATCAAAAGTAATAATGGCCCAAGGCTATGAGACACAAGGACAGATTGCGTGTGTGCTACATTTTTATTCAGTCAATATGATGACAAATAATGTTGATACAGTTAGGAACCACATGCAATGAAATGGTGCTCGCCCACCATGACTACATGTAAAGTTCTGGGAGATTGGTTGATGTCAGTTGAGTCCCAATCCTCATCAAACCCTCTGTCTTTTCTGATTGGTTCCCTGAGACTGAGAACCTCCTGGGCAAAGAGCTGATTCCTGTGTCCTCTTCCGGGCGACCCTTTAATTTTAAAGTCAACCAAGGACACTGTATCCTACATAAGAAAAAAAATGTAAGCACAAACCAAACATGAACATGACAAAAGGCAGAGAATTTACCGTTTACTAGGAATTTATTCCTTCACACGGTAATATGGGGAACAGGGGCTGGACGGAACCAAAGAAAAGAGTAAATATCAAAGCCCCCTTTCCTACCTTACCTGCTTACCCACTACTTACCTAATTTAGCACCACCTGGTGCCCTAACCAAAATACAGGGGGTGGTCCGCCCAGGTCTTACCTAGTGTGCCTAGACAGTGAACATACTACGGGTATGTGTATGCCCGCGGGCCTCTTGCCTAAGCACTCCCTAGGTGCCTTCCCCTTCCCCCCTGGGAACAAATGAAACAGAATATTAAACAATCCACATCATAACAAAACTGAGAAAAAAAACTTAACTCAGGCCATTAAAGAAGCTCTGACAAAGCAACAAACACAGAACATACCAAAGCTGCTACCAACAACAACTAACATAGTACATACCAACGACCAACATGCTATACCCATCAGCCGCCTCTCTCAGCAATGATCTATATCACAATCAATCTCTCCCCTGAACAACAGAACACTGGCTTTCATAGCTTCAGAAGGCATTGGAAATTGGAGACAGCTGCGTCCTGACGAGGGGGTGGGGTCAGGTCTCCAATTAATCGTGGAGTCGACCAATCAGCTGCTGGGGGATTTCAGGAAGCCATCTCCTGAAACACACTCAAATACACAAACTACAACACAGAAACTGGGGAACGTAACACCTTGATCAAGTTCAAGTTCCAATAAAAAAAATCAAATCCTGTGAGGGGACATCTTGTGTTCAGTGGTTCATTCAACCAAAAACAGGACATTTTAAACCATTTACAAAACAAAACTTCAAATAGCACCACTCACACCGGTACCAATAATACAGATTTTTTTCAATCAACATCCCCCTCTATTTTAAATATGCATTGTGATATTCTTCTCCGAAGAATAAAAAAGACATGGGTTCAAATCCTTGAACAGTCCTTTCAAATACAGTGCCTTGCGAAAGTATTCGGCCCCCTTGAACTTTGCGACCTTTTGCCACATTTCAGGCTTCAAACATAAAGATATAAAACTGTATTTTTTTGTGAAGAATCAACAACAAGTGGTACACAATCATGAAGTGGAACGACATTTATTGGATATTTCAAACTTTTTTAACAAATCAAAAACGGAAAAATTGGGCATGCAAAATTATTCAGCCCCTTTACTTTCAGTGCAGCAAACTCTCTCCAGAAGTTCAGTGAGGATCTCTGAATGATCCAATGTTGACCTAAATGACTAATGATGATAAATACAATCCACCTGTGTGTAATCAAGTCTCTGTATAAATGCACCTGCACTGTGATAGTCTCAGAGGTCCGTTAAAAGCGCAGAGAGCATCATGAAGAACAAGGAACACACCAGGCAGGTCCGAGATACTGTCGTGAAGAAGTTTAAAGCCGGATTTGGATACAAAACGATTTCCCAAGCTTTAAACATCCCAAGGAGCACTGTGCAAGCGATAATATTGAAATGGAAGGAGTATAAGACCACTGCAAATCTACCAAGACCTGGCCGTCCCTCTAAACTTTCAGCTCATACAAGGAGAAGACTGATCAGAGATGCAGCCAAGAGGCCCATGATCACTCTGGATGAACTGCAGAGATCTACAGCTGAGGTGGGAGACTCTGTCCATAGGACAACAATCAGTCGTATATTGCACAAATCTGGCCTTTATGGAAGAGTGGCAAGAAGAAAGC
This sequence comes from Oncorhynchus mykiss, assembly GCF_013265735.2. NCBI lineage: Eukaryota > Metazoa > Chordata > Actinopteri > Salmoniformes > Salmonidae > Oncorhynchus > Oncorhynchus mykiss. The sequence goes on along the minus strand of NC_048586.1, from coordinate 3,138,967 downwards.
CATTTCTTAAAGATATCCATAAAAAGTGTCGTTTAAAGTTTTCCTCAAGCCACCTGGGAGACACACCAAACATGTGGAAGAAGGTGCTCTGGTCAGACCAAAATTGAACTTTTTGGCAACAATGCAAAACGTTATGTTTGGCGTAAAAGCAACACAGCTGAACACACCATCCCCACTGTCAAACATGGTGGTGGCAGCATCATGGTTTGGGCCTGCTTTTCTTCAGCAGGGACAGGGAAGATGGTTAACATTGATGGGAAGATGGATGGAGCCAAATACAGGACCATTCTGGAAGAAAACCTGATGGAGTCTGCAATAGACCTGAGACTGGGACGGAGATTTGCCTTCCAACAAGACAATGATCCAAAACATAAAGCAAAATCTACAATGGAATGGTTCAAAAATAAACATATCCAGGTGTTAGAATGGCCAAGTCAAAGTCCAGACCTGAATCCAATCGAGAATCTGTGGAAAGAACTGAAAACTGCTGTTCACAAATGCTCTCCATCCAACCTCACTGAGCTCGAGCTGTTTTGCAAGGAGGAATGGGGAAAAAATGTCAGTCTCTCGATGTGCAAAACTGATAGACATACCCCAAGCGACTTACAGCTGTAATCGCAGCAAAAGGTGGCGCTACAAAGTATTAACTTAAGAGGGCTAAATAATTTTGCACGCCCAATTTTTCAGTATTTGATTTGTTAAAAAAGTTAGAAATATCCAATAAATGTCGTTCCACTTCATGATTGTGTCCCACAAAAATACAGTTTTATATCTTTATGTTTGAAGCCTGAAATGTGGCAAAAGGTCGCAAAGTTCAAGGGGGCCGAATACTTTCGCAAGGCACTGTACATTTGCTTGCGCTGTGAGTTTGATTGCATTGAATTTATCGTTGTTTGGAGTGCCAGATCGGCTGGGCTTGCAGTTTTCAGACTTTTCTATTGGTTCATTTAGCTAGGCAAGCTCAAACGGGCACAAATAACATATTTAATAAGATTTGAATCTCAGATCTGGAATAAGGTGTTAGAGATCTCATTCCCCGGCATTGTGAGATCATCCTATAAACAGGACATCCTTCAAGGACTTGGATGATGATTCTGCACATTGTAACAAAAATATTGAGCTCGAGGAGTATCATTGATAGGATTTGTCATATCCAAAATAGCATCCATAAAGCTTGCCCCTGCATTCAATTTCCAACTAGACATTTAGTATTTGGTAGTGGCTACTCTTCCTGATGTCCAAACAGTAAACAACACAACAAATAATATACATAAATACACATGTATAGCACTATATTGACATAACAATTTAGCTGTTCGGCAAACGCTGCCATCCAGAGCGACCCACAGTTTGTGCAGTATCCCAACCAAGTATCACATGCATAATACAATACATGATACAATGTAAAATGCAACACAAAACAAAACACATAAAAATGTCTCTTTACATTTCAAAATGATAACATTCATGAAGATTGATATGTGTTTGAAGAGTGGAATGTTAGTTTGGCTTATGTGTGCAATGTTGATACATTTTACCCTCATAGACAAAAAGGTAGTAATATATAATATAGGCAATTTAGGAGACGCTTTTATCCAAACCAACTTAGTCATGCGTGCATAGATTTTTGTATGGAATCAAAAACCATCACCCATGGTCCCACAAAGCAACATTCTTGTGAGCAGTATAACTCTTTCTGTAGTAGTAGTATGAGCAACAATTTAATGAGTCCTTGTCTGTGGATGATTGACATAAAATACAATATGAGATATTGAGATATGATTAAAATTAAAACTGCCTTATTGGTTAAGGGCTTGTAAGGAAGCATTTCACTGTAACGTCTACCCCTCTTGTATTCGGTATGTGACAAATACAATTTAATTTGAGTTGAAATTACGTAACCATGTCCAAACAAATTGCCTCTCCCAATGGCATTTATATAATCAGTCAGTCAATCTGTTTTCAGATCAGAAAATGTTAACTCCAATTGTCAATTATGGCTGCAGTTTTGACTTCATCAAACCATGAAACACCTACAGTGCATTTCAATAAAAGGACACTGAGATGCGTCATACGGGTGGACAAAATGATCCACAACCACGCAGTATGACTCCAATCAGCAGCTGTGTTGATTGCAGACCTGGGTTCATAGGATTTACATTTTTGGGACTGTTCCATTGGTTTCATTTAGCTAGGTAAGCTTAATCAAGTGCAACTAAAGTATGCTAAACCAAAACAAAATATTGTTTGAACCCAGATGTGGTTGATTGTGACACTCTGCTTTTGACTGCTAATCAGAGTTGAAGGACTTGAGCGTTGACATTTGAACATTGGGCCTGTGATAGTGGAAGATATGAGATAACAAACCACGGACCGCTTCGGGGGTGACTCAGACACAGCCAGACACAGAGGATGTTTTGAGGGCAGAACACAGCACTAATACGAATAAGGAGCTTATTTCATTTTCATTTTCAGAAAAAGCATCTGGGGATGCCATGACACTATCCTCCTAAAAAAAATAGCAGTAGTTTGGTGGTTAATTTTCAGCATCTAGGAACATTTGAGATCATTTGAAAATAAGTATTCTCATAAATCCCTTGTGGTTGTGTTGCAGATTCTGCTCAGTCTTTTCGTGGCTGTCATCCTTGATAATCTAGAGTTGGATGAAGACTTGAAGAAACTCAAACAAGTAAGTTCTGGGTTTCCTTTTAGGTTATTGACATGTTGTTCAGACTTTTCCCAGTGTCATTATAGCTAATTGAATCTGGTATTACAAAAATAGTTCACCCCAATGTGTATCAAACATTTTCATGCCTAAGAAGAAGTGATACTGGATTCTAGAGTCTAGCTGAATCTATACAGTTGCCAGACAGAATCCATACAGAGTATTTCCAATTCATTTAGTATTGACACCTGCACATTCCCATATATTGTGAATCAATGAAGCATTGATCCTTGAATCCTTAGTATCCATCCGGAAACTAAAGCTGGTCTACAGTCCTCCCACTCTCAACATTCCCTACATATGGATCGCCTTTGACTTTATGAACTTTGGAATGGCCTCCCGGGTTTAGTATCACATGACATCACCACTAGTCGAGCGTGAACATATGCCAATGATGTGTATACACCTTTCAGTGTGTGCACACTTTTCTTTTTACCACTACATAATTGACATTCTCAGATTTGAGAGGAGTTCCCTTCTAGCTAAAATATCAATATGTCACATGGTCATGTCACATGTCACAATATGTCACATGGTCATTATTTCGTTATTGATTGTTGTTGCATGATAATAATTACCATCATGTCAGGGTTCCACAGTGAGATGGAATAGCCTCAGATATTGTCACAATATGTGGGCCAACTTACTAACTGATCTCTCATTTCTCACTAACTGATCTAACTGATCTCTCATTTGTCCATCTTTGTGTGGCTGTTGTGTTCCATCATGACTCATTGTGCAATTAGTGTGAAAAAGCAGTGCTGGTGACACACACACACACACACACACACGCTGACAAACACACACAAACAGGGGGACAGGAGCACTCATCAGAGCTTGGTTGGTGAACTTTAACAAGGTGTCTCCTGCATCATCTGCAAATACAGCGCTCCACCAGACGAGTATTCACGGAAATGACTTTTCAATGTGGTTAGATTTAGCGTCGAGCATTAGTGAGGTTGGGCACTGATGTTGGGGCGATTAGGCCTGGCTTGCAGTCGGCGTTCCAATTCATCCCAAAGGTGTTCGATGGGGTTGAGGTCAGGGATCTGTGACAGCCAGTAAATTTCTTCCCACACCGATCTCGACAAACCATTTCTATATGGACCTTGCTTTGTGCACAGGTGCATTGTCATGCTGAAACAGGAAAGGTCCTTCCCCAAACTGTTACCATAACGTTGGAAGCACAGAATCCTCTAGAATGTCATTGTATGCTGTAGCGTTAAGGTTTCCCTTCACTGGAACTAAGGGCCTAGCCCGAACCATGAAAAACAGCTGCAGCCATTATTCCTCCTCGTCCAAAGCCAGATTTGTCTGTCGAACTGCCAGATGGTGAAGCGTGATTCATCACTCCAGAGAACGCGTTTCCACTGCTCCAGAGTCCAATGGCGGCGAGCTTTACACCACTCCAGCCGACGCTTGCCATTGCGTGTGGGGATCTTAGGCTTGTGTGCAGCTGCTCGGCCATGGAAACCCAATTCATGAAGGTCCTGACGAACAGTTATTGTGCTGACGTTGCTTCCAGAGTCCATTTACAATGCGGTAGTGAGTGTTGCAACCCAGGACAGACGTGCTACGTGCTATGCACTCGGCAGTTACGTTCTGTAAGCTTGTGTGGCCTACCACTTCGTGGCTGACCCGTTCTTGCTCCTAGACGATTCCACTTCACAATAACAGCACATACTGTTGACCGGGGCAGCTCTTGCAGGGCAGATTTGATGGTGCTACATTGAAAGTGACTGAGCTCTTCAGTAAAGACCATTCTACTGCCAATGTTTGTCTATTGAGATTGCATAGCTGTTGTGCTCGATTTTATACACCTGTCAGCAACGGATGTGACTTAAATAGCCGAATCCACACATTTTAAGGTGTGTTCTCATAAATTTTGTGTATACAGTGCATTTAGAAAGTATTCAGACCCCTTCCCCTTTTTCCACATATTGTTACGTTACAGCCTTATTCTAAAAGGGATTAAATAAATTGTTTCCTTTATCAATCTACACACAATACTCCATAATGACAAAGCGAAAACAGGTTGTAATGTATTAAAAGCAAAAAACTGAAATACCTTATTTACTTAAGTATTCATACCCTTTGCTAGGAGACTCAAAATTGAGCTCCGGTGCATCCTATTTCCATTGATAATCCTTGAGATGTTTCTACAACTTGATTGGAGTCCACCTGTGGTAAATTTAATTGATTGGAAACACACCTGTCTATATAAGGTCTCACAGTTGACAGAGCATGTCAGAACAAAAACCAAGCCATGAGGTCGAAGGAATTGTCCGTAGTTCACCGAGACAGGATTGTGTCAAGGCACCAATTTTTTTTTACAGCATTGAAGGTCCCCAAGAAAACAGTGGGCTCCTTCATTCTTAAATGGAAGAAGTTTAAAACCACAATGACTCTTCTTAGAGCTGACCACCTAGACAAACTGAGCAATTGGGGGAGAAGGGCCTTGGTCAGGGAGGTGACCAAGAACCCAATGGTCACTCTGACAGTGCACCAGAGTTCCTCTGTGGGGATGGGAGAACCTTCCAGGACAACCATCTTTTCAGCACTCCACCAATTAGGCCTTTATGGTAGAGTGGCCATGAAGTAAAAGGCACGCTTGGTGCCTTTTGGAGCCACCTAAAGTACTCTCAGACCATGAGAAACAAGATTATCTGGTTGGCCTGAATGCCAAGTGTCACGTCTTGAGGAAACCTGGCACCATCCCTACGGTGATGCATGGTGGAGGCAGCATCATGCTGTGGGGAAGTGTTTCAGCGGAAGGGACTGGGAGGATCAAGGGAAAGATGAACAGAGCAAAGTACAGAGAGATCCTTGATGAAAACATTCTCCCAAGCACTCAGGACCACAGACTGGGGTGAAGGTTGATCTTCCAACAGGACAACAACCCTAAGCACACAGCCAAGACATTCTCCCGAGCACTCAGGACCACAGACTGGGGTGAAGGTTGATCTTCCAACAGGACAACAACCCTAAGCACACAGCCAAGACAACGCAGGAGTGGCTTCGGGACACGACTCTGAATGTCCTTGAGTGGCCCAGCCAGAGCCCAGACTTGAACCCGATCGAACATCTCTGGAGAGACCTGAAAATAGCAGTACAGCGACGCTCCCAATCCAACCTTACATAGAGAGAGGATCTGCAGAGAAGAAAGGGAGAAACTCCCCTAATACAGCTGTGCCAAGCTTGTAGCGTCAAACCCAAGAAGACTCGAGACTGCAATCGCTGTCAAGGTGCTTCAACAAAGTACTGAGTAAAGGGTCTGCATACTTATGTAAATGTTGCTGTTTTTTAATTTTTAATTAATGCACAAAACATTTTTTTTAAACTGTTGTTGCTCTCTCATGATGGGGTATTATGTGTAGACTGATGAGAAAACAAATGATTGAATCCATTTTAGAATAAGGCTGTAACTTAAACAAAATGTGGAAAAAGTCAAGGTGTCTGAATACTTTTCGAGTATTTGTGTATCTAACTTTTCACACTCATCATTATTTACGATTCATTCATGATTATCCGTAATCATTGTATCATCCACATTAATGTAAAACTGTTTCGAAACGTGTACACACAGAAGTGAATTTTGTCCGAATACTTTTGGTCCCCTAAAAAGGAAAGACTATGTACAAAAAGTGCTGTAATTTCTAAACAGTTCACCTGATATGGATAAATACCCTCACATTAAAGCTGACAGTCTGCACTTTAACCTCATCGTCATATTATATCAAATCCAATGTGCTGGAGTAAAGAGCCAAAATATCAAATCATCTGTTACTGTCCTAATACTTTTGTTGCTCATTGTATATTGTACTGTTCATATCATGTGTGTGTTTTTGGTGGAGATTTGAATGGATGAATGTGATGTAATGTGTGTTCTTTTCCACTGTGATGCTACCACATCTCAACCAGAAATGTTTCGGATAGACTTTTGGGTATTTCCTTAAACCAATGTCAATCAAATGATCAATCGATCGATCAAGCCAATCAATCGAACAAACTATGATTTAAGTGTATATTTTTTTTTGTTAGAACTGAAAACTTTTTTTTTTACTGAAAAGCCAGTCAAAACTGACAAGCCATATATCAATGATACTTTCCTGGGGAACCTTGACACACAAAGCTCATGCATGCATGATCTTCCCTGGGACATTGTTAATCCTTTCCTTTTCACAGTCTGCCGCGCCCGTAGACAATTGCCATGCTCAAATTAATTGGAAATAATGGAAAAACAAATTGAAGGTGAATAATCTATTCAAAATGTGTATTCATGCAAATCTTTGAACTCAGTATAGGTATTAGAGTTTTTGGATTCAAACTGCCTCTGCAGATATCGGAAAGTGGAGGCAATCACAGGCAGCTTTTGATCTAAGCAGGAGGTCGAAACATTGATGGAATGATGTTCACAGTTCACGTTGTTCATAATGTCATAGGCGTTTCCCTGTGTGTGTGTGTGTGTGTGTGTGTGTGTGTGTGTGTGTGTCTGTGTGTGTTTCCCAGTGTGTGTGTGTTTCTCAGAAATGTTAACAGCAAAACCATTCAAACATGCCATTGTATTTCAATTCCATCTATAAAAGCTGTGTGTGTACAGTTGGCTGTGTGAGTGTGGAAATGTATACTTTGTTCATGTGGTACAGAGTTCATGTTAACAACGGTAGATTGAGAACAACATTACATTGACATTTCCATCCAAGAGCCTTGATATATTGCCTTGATATATTGCCTTGATATATTGCTCAGTAAGGACTCATGTACATCTTTGAAATATGCCTACCTGTCTTTAGCTATCTCTTTATGATGTGCTGTAGTTAGAAACATAGTGAGTTAAGTCATGATACTTAAATGATTCAAGCAAGTCCTGATACGCAAATGATTTAAGCGAGTCACGATACACTATATATACAAAAGTATGTGGACACACCTTCAGATTATTAGATTAGTCTATTTCATCCCGTTGCTGACAGTATAACATCGAGCACACAGCCATGCGAACTCCATGACCAAACATTGGCAGTAGAATGGCCTTACTGAAGAGCTCAGTGACTTTTAACATGGTGCCGTCATAGGATGCCACCTTTCTAACAAGGTTGTCAAAATGTCGACCCTGCTAGAGCTGCCCCAGTCCACTGTACGTGCTGTTATTATGAAGTGGAAATGTCTATGAGCAACAACGGCTCAGCTGCGAAGTGGTAGGCCACACAAGCTTACAGAGCGGGACTGCCAAGTTCTAAAGCAGGAGCACACAAGCCTAAAATTACCATCAAGCGTCGGCTGGAGTGGTGTAACGCTTGCTGCCATTGGACCCTGCATCAGTGGAAATGCAAATGCATAGTGCCAACTGTACCGTTTGGTTGAGGAGGAATAATGGTCTGGGGCTGTTTTACATGTTTTTCATGGTTCGGGCCCCTTAGTTCCAATGAAGGGAAACAGCATACAATGACATTCTAGACAATTCTGTGCTTCAGTTTAGGGAAGGACATTTCCTGTTTCAGCATGACAATGCCACCATGCATAAAGCAAGGTCCATACAGAAATTGTTTGTTGAGATCGGTGTCGAAGAACTTGACTGGCCTGCACAGAGCCTTGACCTCATCCCCATCCAACACCTTTGGGATGAATTGGAACGCTGACTGTGCCTAATCCCCCAACATCAGTGCCCGACCTTACTAACCCTTACTAATGCTGTTGTGGCTGAATGGGAAGCAAGTCCCTGCGGCAATGTTCCAACATCTAGTTGAAAGCCTTCCCAGAAGAGTGGAGGCTGTTATAGCAGCAAAGGAAGGACCAACTCCATATTAATGCCCATGATTTTGGAATGAGATGTTTGACGAGCCGGTGTCCACATACTTTTGTCCATGTTGTGTATCTTCCCTTACCAAACTGCATATTTTAGATTGGCCTTTTATTGTCCCCAGCTCAAGGTGGACCTGTATAATGATCATTCTCTTTAATCAGCTTCTTGATATGCCACACATGTGGTGGATTATCTTGGCAAAGGAGAAATGATCACTAACAGGACTGTAAACAAATTTGTACACATTTTAGAGCGAAAAGATATTTATGCGTATGGAACATTTCTGGGATATTTTATTTCAACTCATTAAACATGGGACCAACACTTTTCAAGTTGCGGTTATAATTTTGTTCTGTTTAAAAAAACCGATTATGATTTTTCAACGGCGATACCGATTATTGGAGGACCAAAAAAAGCCGATACCGATTAATCGGCCAATTTTTATATACAGTTGAAGTCGGAAGTTTACATGCACCTTAGCCAAATACATTTAATCTCAGTTTTTCACAATTCCTGATATTTAATCAGAGTAAAAAAATCCCTGTTTTAGAACAGTTAGGATCACCACTTTATTTTAAGCATGTGAAATGTCAGAATAATAGTAGACAGAATGATTTATTTCAGCTTTTATTTCTTTCATCACATTCCCAGTGGGTCAGAAGTTTACATACACTCAATTGGTATTTGGTAGCGTTGCTTGCTTTGGTCAAATGTTTTGGATAGCCTTCCACAAGCTTCCCACAATAGGCTTGGTGAATTTTGGCCCATTCCTCCTGACAGAGCTGGTGTAAGAGAGTCAGGTTTGTAGGCGTCCTTTTTCAGTTCTGCCCACAAATTTTCAATAGGATTGAGCTCAGGGCTTTGTGATGGCCACTCCAATACCTTGACTTTGTTGTCCTTAAGCCATTTTGCCACAACTTTGGAAGTATGCTTGGGGTCATTGTCCATTTGGAAGACCCATTTGTGACCAAGCTTTAACTTCCTGACTGATGTCTTAAGGTGTTGCTTCAATATTTCCACATAATTTTCCTACCTCATGATGCCATCTATTTTGTGAAGTGCACCAGTTCCTCCTGCAGCAAGCACCCTCACAAGATGATGATGCCACCCCCGTGCTTCACGGTTGGAATGTTGTTCTTCGGCTTGCAAGCCTCCCCCTTTTCCCTCCAAACATAACGATGGTCATTATGGCCAAACAGTTCTATTTTTGTTTCATCAGACCAGAGGACATTTCTCCAAAAAGTATGATCTTTGTCCCCATGTGCAGTTGCAAACTGTAGTCTGGCTTTTTTATGGCGGTTTTTGGAGCAGTGGCTTCTTCCTTGCTAAGCGGCCTTTCAGGTTATGTCGATATAGGACTCGTTTTACATTTTCACAAGGTCCTTTGCTGTTGGCCTGGGATTGATTTGCACTTTTTGCACCAAAGTACATTTATCTCTAGGAGACAGAACGCAACTCCTTCCTGAGCGGCTGCGTATGACGGCTGCGTGGTCCCATGGTGTTTATACTATACTATTGTTTGTACAGATGAATGTGGTACCTTCAGGCGTTTGGAAATTGCTCCCAAGGATGAACCAGACTTATGGAGGTCTACAATTGTTTTATGATGTCTTGGCTGATTTCTTTTGATTTTCCCATGATGTCAAGCAAAGAGGCACTGCATCTGAAGGTAGTCATTGAAATACATCCACGGGTACACCTCCAATTGACTCAAATGATGTTAATTAGCCTATCAGAAGCTTCTAAAGCCATGACCTCATTTTCTGGAATTTTCCAAGCTGTTTAAATGCACAGTCAAGTTAGTGTATGTAAACTTCTGACTTACTGGAATTGTGATACACTGCATGGTAAGTAAAATAATCTGCCTGTAAACAATTGTTGGAAAAATGTCTTGTGTCATGCACAAAGTAGATGTCCTAACCGTCTTTCCAAAACTATAGTTTTTTAACAAGAAATGTGTGGAGTAGTTTAAAAACAAGTTTTAATGTCTCCAACCTAAGTTTATATAAACTTCCGACTTCAAGTGATATATTTGTAATAATGACAATTACAACAATATAGAATGAACACTTTTATTTTAACTTAATATAATGCATCAGTAAAATCAATTTAGCCTCAAATAAATAATGAAACATGTTCAATTTGGTTTAAATAATGCAAAAACAAAGTGTTGGAGAAGAAAGTAAAAGTGCAATATGTGCTATGTAAAAAATATAATGTTTAAGTTCCTTGCTCAGAACATGAGAACATATGAAAGCTGGTGGTTCCTTTTAACATGAGTCTTCAATCTTCCCACTTAAGAAGTTTTAGGTTGTAGTTATTATAAGAATTATAGGACTATTTCTCTCTGCACCATTTGTATTTAATATACCTTTGACTATTCAATGTTCGTATAGGCATTATAGGATTGCCAGCCTAATCTCGGGAGTTGATAGGCTTGAAGTCATAAACCGCGCTGTGCTTCAAGCATTGCGAATAGCTGCTGGCAAACGCAGGAAAGTGCTTGTTTGAATGAATGCTTACGAGCTTGCTGCTGCCTACCTCCGCTCAGTCAGACTGCTCTATGAAATTATAGACTTAATTATAATATAATTAACACACAGAAATATGAGCCTTAGGTCATTAATATGGTAAAATCCGGAAACTATATTTTCGAAAACACAACGTTTTATTCTTTCAGTGAAATACGGAACCGTTCCTTCCGTATTATATTGACCTGGTGGCAACCCTAAGTTTAAGTATTGCCGTAACATTGCACAACCTTCAATGTTATGTCATAATTATTTAAAATTCTGGTAAATTCATTACGGTCTTTGTTAGGAAGAAATGGTTTCACACAGTTCTCAACGAGCCAGGCGGCTCAAACTGCTGCATATAGTCTGACTCTGCTTGCACTGAACGCAAGAGAAGTGACACAATTCCCCTTGTTAATATTGCCTGCTAACATTATTTTTTTAAACTAAATATGCAGGTTCAAACAAATATACTTGTGTATTGATTTTAAGAAAGGCATTGATGTTGATGGTAAGGTACATTGGTGCAACAATTGTGCTTTTTTCATGAATGCGCTTTTGTTAAATCATCACCCATTTGGCGAAGTAGGCTGTGATTCGATGCACCGCATTGATTATATGCAACATAGGAGAAGCTAGTTAAACTAGTAATATCATCATGTGTAGTTAACTAGTGATTATGTTAAGGTGGATGTTTTACAAGTTTATTGCTAGCTAGCACCTTACCTTGGCTCCTTGCTGCACTCGCGTAACAGGTGGTCAGCTTGCCACGCATTCTCCTCGTGGATTACAATGTATTCGGCCATAATCAGCGTCCAAAAATGCCAATTACCGATTGTTATGAAAACTTGAAATCGGCCCCAATTAATCGGCCATGTCGATTAGTCGGTCGACCTCTAGTCCTGCCCCATCGTTGCAAGCCGCGGCCTGTTGCGACAGAGCCTGGACTCAAACCAGGTTCTCTAGCACTGCGATGCGGTGCCTTAGACCACTTCGCCACTCGGGAGGCCCTCAATTTTGTTCAGTTTAAATAAGAAGATGTACCATAGGCCTACATATATAATTGTTTTTGCTAAATTTCTTCTTCTTATATGTACTACTAAAGTTAAAAAGCATTGGATTGGTGTAAACAGGGGCGAGAGAGAGTTTTGTTCCACCATATTTTTGGGACTAGTCTCTGAGCTTTTCCTTTTCAATACAAGTCACATTGAGATTGACTATAATTTATATTTAACCTAACCTAAGCTATGACCTGACCCATCACCGTATGAATTACTGCCCCAGCACCAAGAAGTGACATCCCAAAAAATACTATACAACACGAATGTGACCAATTCAGTCTTATGTAGCAACATTTTAAATGGTGTTTTTAACATTGGATTAAAAGTAAAGAGTCAGAGCTAGAAAATGGTATGTCATGCACTATAGGAACTATAGGAATGTAATTCTGCTTTGAAAGTTGACCAACTTGAAACATCACTTTTGAGAATATGGACCTTGAATGTTTTGGCTAACCTACAGGAGCGCTCTTTTTTGTTCACACCCATTCAGCATCGTTCACACACTCTTAAGCCTTAGCTCGACCCATCTCTTTAAGGATTCACATGTGAGGCCATGTACTAAACAGAGTTAGTAAGGTAGTGTACTAAACAAACAAAGATTAAGATTAAAGGCTGGTTTATACTACGTCTATTGGCCGTGGTCACAGTGACATCATGAACATTCTATTGTCGTCCGACATCAAACTTGTAGTTATGAAAAAGTATAAACACAAAAACTACAGGCTGCATGACATCAACAGACTGGTGGTCCAAAATAACTAGTGTAATTTAACCATTAAACACACTCCTTTAAAAACGAATTTAGTATGCAATGCAGGAAACCAGGCACTAAAAGCAACTTTCTAAACAATGTTTACTTTGTTTCTAGCTTGTTAGCTAGCTAGCTAATGTTTAGTTAGCTAACTAGTCAGTTCAAATAGAGACCATATCATATACAGTACCAGTCAGAATTCTGGACATACCTACTCATTCAAGGATTTTATTTATTTGTACTATTTTCTACTATCACGACTCAGGAAATGACCCAGATGTAGACACAGGAGGCGGATAGTACAGTTCTCAGATTATTTATTATAGTACGGGGAAAAGGGCAGGTTGAGGACAGGCAGGGGTTCGTGATCAGGTCAGAGTCAGACAGGTACAGAACGGCAGGCATGCTCGGCGTCAGGGCAGGCAAGGGTTCGTGATCAGGTCAGAGCCAGGCAGGTACAGGACAGCAGGCAGGCTCGGGGTCAGGGCAAGCAGAGGTTTGTAATTAGGTCAGATTCATGCAGGTACAGGACAGCAGGCAGGCTCGGGGTCAGGGCAGGCAGAAATGGTCAGAACCAGGAAACCTAAGAAACAAACACTTGAAAAACGGGAAAGCACGCTGGTAAGACCTGACAAGACGAACTGGCAACAGACAAACAGAGAACACAGCTCAGGGGAAGATGGGCGACACCTGGAGACAAGCACAAAGACAGGCGAAACCTATCAGGGTGTGACATCTACATTGTAGAATAATAGGGAAGACATCAAAACTTTGAAATAACACATAGAATCATGTAGTAACCAAAAAAGTGTTAAGCAAATCAAAATATATTTTTGATTTTAGATTTTTTAAAGTAGCCACCCTTTGCCTTGATGACAGCTTTGCACACAATTTGAATTCTTTCAACCAGCTTCATGATTCCATATGTGTTATTTCATAGACGTTGATGTCTTCACTATTATTCTACAATGTAGAAAATAGTAAAAAATAAAGAAAAACCCTTGAGTAGATGTGTCCAAACTTTTGAATGGTACTGTACATGGATGAACACTTCTCCCCTTCTGTCACAGATGTCATGGTTGCCCTTAGTTTGAAGATGTAATCCGGAGAGAGGTGTTTTATATAACAGCCTTCTGTGTGTTAACTTTTCCACTCCCTCTGCATATTTGCAATCAAATGCCATAATTTTCTCCATCTCCTTAGCTATCATACTCTAGTTCCACCGGGAATTCCACTGATTTCAGAACTCGGTCCTCCAGAAAGTGGAGAGCAACAATTTTACAGTTCTACTACGTGAGCTAGAAGCAGTGCTAGAAAGGATTACCTACACATACTGAGCAGCTACGGGTGGGTGCTGCTATGGTGACCAGTGAGCTGAGATAAGGCAGGGCTTTACCTAGCAAATACTTATAGATGACCTGGAGCCAGTGTGTTTGGCAACGTATATGAAGCGAGGGCCAGTCAATGAGAGCATACAGGTCGCAGTGGTGGGTAGTATATGGGGCTTTGGTGACACTGTGATAGACTGCATCCAATTTGCTGAGTAGAGTGTTGGAGGCTATTTTGTAAATGACATCGCCAAAGTCAAGGATCGATAGGATAGTCAGTTTTACGAGGGTATGTTTGGCAGCATGAGTGAAGGATGCTTAGTTGCGAAATAGGAAGCCGATCCTAGATTTAATTTTGGATCGTAGATACTTAATGTAAGTCTGGAAGGAGAGTTTACAGTCTTACCAGACACCTAGGTATTTGTAGTTGTCCACATATTCTAAGTCAGAACCGTCCAGTGTAGTGATGCTAGACGGGCGGGCAGGTGCAAGCAGCGATTGGTTGAAGAGCATGCATTTTGTTTTAATTGCATTTAAGAGCAGTTGGAGGCCACTGATTTAGAGTTGTATGGCATTGAAGCTCGTCAGGAGGTTAGTTAAAACCTCTTAGTAGTTAGGGTGCATTTTTTCAACTTTTTGATGAAAAGCGTGCAAAATGTCAACGTCCTGCTACTCATGCCAGGAATATAGTATATGCATATGATTAGTATGTGTGGATAGAAAACACGCTGAAGTTTATAAAACTGGTTAAATCATGTCTGTGACTATAACAGAACTTGTGTAGCAGGCAAAACCCCAAGGAAAAACGATTCAGAAAAAAAAGATATATCCCTCCGCCAGTTCCCTGTATTGTCTGTCAAGGGAAAATAGATAGCGCCCAGTTTACAGTTCCTACAGCTTCCACACGATGTCGCCAGTCTTGGGAATTGGGTTGAAGTTAATCCTTGGTGAAATGAAGAATAGGCACTTCCTGTCAGTGGGTACACGCTGGATGGTTATGAAAGAGAGAAAATCGTCCATGCTTTGTTGACTTGCAGCTATTGAATACAGATCGCCCCGTCATCATTTTGATCGATTATTAACGTTTACAAATGCCTAAAGTTGGATTACAAAAGTAGTTTGAAGTATTTTGGCAAAGTTTATAGGCAACTTTTAAACATTTTTGTAATGACGTTGCGTTTTGGAAAGCTGTTTTTTTCTGGATCAGACGGGCTATATAAATTGACATTTTGGGTATACATGGACGGATTTAATCGAAAAAAAGAACCAATTGTGATGTTTATGGGACATATTGGAGTGCCAACAAAGAAGCTCGTCAAAGGTAATGCATGTTTTATATTTTATTTCTGCGTTTTGTGTAGCACCGGCTATGCTAATTCTTTTGTTTACACCTCCTTCAGGTATTTCGGGAGGGTGCATGCTATCAGATAATAGCTTCTCATGCTTTCGCCAAAAAATATTTTTAAAATCTGACATGTTGGCTAGATTCACAACGAGTGTAGCTTTAATTGACTACCCTGCATGTGTGATTTAATGAAAGTTTGAGTTTTATCGAGTACTATTAGCATTTGGCGCTATGCATTTCCATTTCCTGTTGGCTAGGTGAGACGCTGGCGTCTCAGTGGCTGTAAGAGGTTAACACAGTGTCCAAAGAAGGGCCAGAGGTATACAGAATGGTGTCGTGTGCGTAGAGGTGGATCAGGGAATCACGAACAGCAAGAGTTGATGTATACAGAGAAGAGAGTCAGCCCAAGAATTGAACGCTGTGGCACCCCCATAGAGACTGCCAGAGGTCCGGACAACAGGCACTCTGATTTGACACACTGTTTGTTAACTTGGCTTTCGAAGACCTTAGAAAGGCAGGGTAGGATAGATATAGGTCTGTAACAGTTTGGGTCTTGTTTATCTCTGCCTTTGAAGAGGGGGATGACCCCAGCAGCTTTCCAATCTTTGGGGATCTCAGACGATACGAAAGAGAGGTTGAACAGGTTAGTAATAGTGGTTGTAGCAATTCTGGCGGAATTAGAGGGTCCAGATTGTCTAGCCCGGCGGATTTTTATGGGTCCAGCTATCTGGATTTGGCTTAAGGAGAAATGGGGGAGGCTTGGGCAAGTTGCTGTGAGGGGTGCAGGGCTGTTGACTGGGTTATGGTTAGCCAGGTGGAAAGAATTGCCAGCCGTAGAAAAATGCTTGTTGAAATTATCAATTATCATGGATTTATCGGTGCTGACAGTGTTTCCTAGCCAAAGTGCAGTGGGCAGCTTGGAGGAGGTGTGCTGCTCGCTGAAGTGTTTTAGGGAGCGTTTGACAATGATGGGGTGGTTGTTTGACCACAGACCCATTACGGACGCAGGCAATGAGGCAGCGATCACTGAAATCCTGGTTGAAGACAGCAGAGGTGTATTTGGAGGGCAGGTTGGTCAGGACGATATCTACGAGGGTGCCCGTGTTTATGGATTTGGGGTTGTACCTGGTAGGTTCATTGACAATTTGTGTGAGATTGAGGGCATCTAGCTTAGATTTTTAGACGGTCGGGGTGTTAAGCGTGTCCCAGTTTAGGTCACCTAACAGTACGAGCTCTGAAGGTGGATGAGGGGCAATCATTTCACATATAGTTTCCAGGGCACAGCTGGGGGCTGCGGGTGTTCTCTAGCAAGTGGAAACGGTGAGAGACTTGTTTCTGGAAAGGTGTATTTTTAGAAGCTTGAGTTGGTTTGCCACAGACCTGGATAGTATGATGGAACTCTGCAGGCTATCTCTGCAGTAGATTGCAACTTCGCCCCCTTTGGCACTTCTATCTTGTCGGAAAATTTCATAGTTAGGGATGGAAATTTCTGGATTTTTGGTGGCCTTCCTAAGCCAGGATACAGACACGGCAAGGACATCCGGGTGGGCCGAGTGTGCTAAAGCAGTGAATAAAACAAACTTAGGGAGTAGGCTTCTAATGTTAACATGCATGAAACCAAGGCTTTTACAGTTACAGAAGTCAACAAATGAGAGTGCCTAGGGAATGGGAGTGGAGCTAGGTGCTGCAGGGCCTGTATTAAACTCTACAGGAACAGAGGAGGAGTAGGATAAGGTTATGGCTAAAGACTATAAGAACTGATTGTCTAGTGCGCTGGGAACAGAGAGTAAAAGGAGCACGTTTCTCGGCGCGGAAGAATGGATTCAAGGCATAATGTACAGACAAAGGTATGGTAGGATGTGAATACAGTGGAGGTAAACCTAGGCATTGAGTGACGATGGGAGAGGTTTTGTCTCTAGAGACACCATTTAAACCAGATGAGGTCACCGCATGTGTGGAAGGTAAGCTAAGGCATATTGAGCAGGGCTAGAGGCTCTATAGTGAAAGACAATAATCACTAACCAAAACCGCAATGAACAAGGCATATTGACATTAGGGAGAGGCATGCGTAGCCAAATGATCATAGGGACCAGTGAGTAGCTAGGCGAGCTGGAGACACAGCGATTCAGACAGTTAGCGGGCCGGAGCTAGCAGGCTAGCAGAAGGGCTTTAGGATGGATCAGCCTGGGCTCCGTGTAGGCAGTAAAAGGGTCCAGGCCAATTGGCAAAATAGGTATTGTAGCATAAAGGAGTGGCTCTTCAGCTAGCCAGGAGATGGGCCTAGCACAAGGTTTGTTCCCAGGTAACTGGTGCTTGCTTCGGGACAGAGACGTTAGCCAGGAGTAGCCACTCGAATAGCAGCTAGCTAGCTGCGCTGATCCAGGTGAAGAGGTTCAGAGCTTGTGGTAGGAATCCGGAGAAATTGAGATTTGGAGGAGAAAAAGCAGTCCGGTATGCTCTGGATTGAATTGCGCTGTGCAGACTGGCAGGAGTTGACCGGGCTAAGGTTAGCTGATGACTACTAGCAGTGGCTAACTGACTACTCGCTGGTAGCTAGCTATGCCAAGTTTCCTGAAACAAGTCACAAATGGATCCTACCCTCCCACGCATGCTTTCTATTCTTAACACTAAAAATGAAACTATAGATTGGATACCAGGTGTGTGCAGAGAAAAAAGGCAATATGATTGTATGATGTGTTGTTTATGCGATAATGACATCATCAATAAACCACATGGTCTGAAGCATCTGTCATAGTTAGCTGACTACACCACTGGTTTTTATGGGAACGACTTGCATCTGTCAATGCTGACAGCCCATTTGTCTTTATTTGGGTTTTCTTCTCAGAAAGCGAGGGATGAAAATGGCAGGAAGGTATGTGGATTAGTTCACAGTGATAGAGCAGATTAGGTTTGAACTTTTTTGTTGTTGCCTTTCTTTACGTTGCCTGAGATCTGCAGATCTGCATAACCTGTCTGTCACTTTAGAGAGTAAAAGAGAGAGGAGAGGGAGGGAGAGAAGGAGAGGGAGGGAGAGAGAGAGAGAGAGGGGGAGAATGGACTGTTGCTGGGTGGAACAATTCTCTTCATATTCATTGACTGACAATGTGGATTTAATTTGTCGTCTGCATTCAAGACATCTCAGACACACACACACACTGTGGGATCATAAGCAATTAGTGAAGACAGGGTAAGCGGAGGTGCTGCTAATGAATGAACACCCGGCCTTTTCCTCCATGCAGATTAGCCTGAGATAACAGGAAGTATTTAATGAGACACGCACTCACACACATCCGTCCACGCTCTGCTCATCAGTACTGATTGGGATAATGCATTTATTGCGTGAAATTAAGTTAGGGGAGTTTTTTAAAATGTAGACAGCCAGACGGAAAGAGAGAGTAAACAGAGTTCAGTAAACATGATAGGAGGAAGCAGGAAGGACAGAGGAGACACCCCCTCAAAGTCAACAGAAATAGCCTTTCCAGGTGCTACTGCTCTCAGTGGAGATAACTTTATTTATTAAGATATGATAAGATGGCATTAATATGGGACAACACCAAATCAATCTGCTTGCTGGTATATACCAGGGTTACTGAACAAAGGTTGCTGCAAGTCGCTCCAGACAACAGAGCGACTACTGTCTGTTAAATTACCTCAAAATGTGAAATATAATATATAAAAAATCATGATTTGAACATTTTTCCAATGTTTTCTGTTAAAGTAATTTATGTTACCTTCATGGAAGTCCTACATTTATTCCCCTTAATGCTGTTATCTGCTCTCCAAAGTGTTTATTAATGAGACAGACAGGGTTTCAACCCTAGCTCGGTCGTCATCAGGATGGCTTTATCCAGCACTTTTAAAAGTTCATATGGGCCTCCCGGGTGGCGCAGTGGTCTAAGGCACTGCATCCCAGTACTAGCTGTGCCACCAGAGACTCTGGGTTCGAACCCAGGCTCTGTCGCAGCCGGCCGCGACCGGGAGGTCCATCCACGCACTATTGGCCTAGCGTCATCTGGGTTAGGGAGGGTTTGGCCTTGTCTCATCGTGCACTAGCGACTTCTGTGGCGGGCCTGGCGCAGTGCACGCTGACCAGGTACGCTAGGTGCACGGTGTTTCCTCTGACACATTGGTGCGGCTGGCTGGGTTGGATGCGGTGAGTTTTGGAGGACGCATGGCTCTCGACCTTCGTCTTTCCCGAGCCTGTATGGGAGTTGTAGCGATGAGACAGTAACTACTAACAATTGGATACCATGAAAAAGGGGGTACATTTTTTTTTTTTAAGTTCATATTATCTTCACTAGCGATGCACGATATATCGATGAACATATCGGAATCGACCGATATTTGCTTAAAATGCCAACATCGGTATTGGCCGATGTCTAGTTTAAAGCCGATGTTAAAAAACTATTTCAAAGCTACCTTGCATACCTATATACAGTGCCTTGCGAAAGTATTCGGCCCCCTTGAACTTTGCGACCTTTTGCCACATTTCAGGCTTCAAACATAAAGATATAAAACTGTATTTTTTTGTGAAGAATCAACAACAAGTGGGACACAATCATGAAGTGGAACGACATTTATTGGATATTTCAAACTTTTTTAACAAATCAAAAACTGAAAAATTGGGCGTGCAAAATTATTCAGCCCCCTTAAGTTAATACTTTGTAGCGCCACCTTTTGCTGCGATTACAGCTGTAAGTCGCTTGGGGTATGTCTCTATCAGTTTTGCACATCGAGAGACTGACATTTTTTTCCCATTCCTCCTTGCAAAACAGCTCGAGCTCAGTGAGGTTGGATGGAGAGCATTTGTGAACAGCAGTTTTCAGTTCTTTCCACAGATTCTCGATTGGATTCAGGTCTGGACTTTGACATGGCCATTCTAACACCTGGATATGTTTATTTTTGAACCATTCCATTGTAGATTTTGCTTTATGTTTTGGATCATTGTCTTGTTGGAAGACAAATCTCCGTCCCAGTCTCAGGTCTTTTGCAGACTCCATCAGGTTTTCTTCCAGAATGGTCCTGTATTTGGCTCCATCCATCTTCCCCTCAATTTTAACCATCTTCCCTGTCCCTGCTGAAGAAAAGCAGGCTGCCACCACCATGTTTGACAGTGGGGATGGTGTGTTCAGCTGTGTTGCTTTTACGCCAAACATAACATTTTGCATTGTTGCCAAAAAGTTCAATTTTGGTTTCATCTGACCAGCGCACCTTCTTCCACATGTTTGGTGTGTCTCCCAGGTGGCTTGTGGCAAACTTCAACTGACACTTTTTATGGATATCTTTAAGAAATGGCTTTCTTCTTGCCACTCTTCCATAAAGGCCAGATTTGTGCAATATACGACTGATTGTTGTCCTATGGACAGAGTCTCCCACCTCAGCTGTAGATCTCTGCAGTTCATCCAGAGTGATCATGGGCCTCTTGGCTGCATCTCTGATCAGTCTTCTCATTGTATGAGCTGAAAGTTTAGAGGGACGGCCAGGTCTTGGTAGATTTGCAGTTGTCTGATACTCCTTCCATTTCAATATTATCGCTTGCACAGTGCTCCTTGGGATGTTTAAAGCTTGGGAAATCTTTTTGTATCCAAATCCGGCTTTAAACTTCTTCACAACAGTATCTCGGACCTGCCTGGTGTGTTCCTTGTTCTTCATGATGCTCTCTGCGCTTTTAACGGACCTCTGAGACTATCACAGTGCAGGTGCATTTATACGGAGACTTGATTATACACAGGTGGATTGTATTTATCATCATTAGTCATTTAGATCAACATTGGATCATTCAGAGATCCTCACTGAACTTCTGGAGAGAGTTTGCTGCACTGAAAGTAAAGGGGCTGAATAATTTTGCACGCCCAATTTTTCAGTTTTTGATTTGTTAAAAAAGTTTGAAATATCCAATAAATGTCGTTCCACTTCATGATTGTGTCCCACTTGTTGTTGATTCTTCACAAAAAAATACAGTTTTATATCTTTATGTTTGAAGCCTGAAATGTGGCAAAAGGTCGCAAAGTTCAAGGGGGCCGAATACTTTCGCAAGGCACTGTATAACGTAGATACATGACGTAATAACAGCACATTAAATTTTGCACTACACGAGCAACATAGCATTCCTAACCTAGCCCACATTGTCTGCTGTGTGGATCGAGCAGTCAACAAGTCGAGCAGTCATTTGAAAGAGTACAAAAATTTCAACTCAAAGGTGAAATCCATTAAAGCCATGATAATGGAATTCATTGCCCTTGACAATCAACCGTTGTCTGTCCTGGGTGATGTTGGCTTTCGCCGACTGGTCGAACACCGGTACACACTAGCAAATGCGCTATTTTCCAGATGTTGCCCAACCGGAGTTACTCAGTAGTAGCGTCACTGCTATTAGCTTCACAACATACTATATGGAACGCCGTTTGGGTCTTTGCGTGTCAAAAAAGTTACAGTAACACTGTCAAAGCTGTATGAAAAAGTCTGCAAACATGCAAACACCAGCCACGAACTATGTTGGTAATAAAGCATAATTTGTTCGACCGCAACATCTGGGGTAGCTAGGTTTAGCTTGGTTCCAATACCAATACAACCAGCCTGAAAACAATTACCGGTAGAAACTGCAGTAATTTTCATTATTCTTAGCAATTATTTAGGAATCCTTGTGAGTAAATATTAGCTAGGTTGCCACTTGTTGTTCACCTATTGAAATTGAACTTCAGTTCATGAAAATAAATAGCTAGCTAACTACTTAATCCTGTTGCCCAAAGCTAACATTATAAGCAGCCAGCTAGCTTCATCTGGCTAGTGAGGCTCCAATGGACCGGGCTGTGTGTTGTGAAGCTAGCCACAATAAGGATTAGGCACAATAGTGAAATTTGTGGTTTGCTTTCAAAATAAAAGTATGTCATTGACAGTGATGCAAATTAATACAAATAGTAGAATTCTGACATACTTTTATTTTGAAGGCTGACCCCAAAGTCCAGTATTATTGCTAGCTCACATAGATAGGTCCGACCACCATT
Source organism: Oncorhynchus mykiss (assembly GCF_013265735.2). Taxonomy (NCBI): domain Eukaryota; kingdom Metazoa; phylum Chordata; class Actinopteri; order Salmoniformes; family Salmonidae; genus Oncorhynchus; species Oncorhynchus mykiss. The sequence goes on along the minus strand of NC_048586.1, from coordinate 3,116,437 downwards.
AATCAAATAAGAACTCTCAAAACAATCAGGGTTATTTTAGATGATGACACCAAGCTATATAGTTAGCTAACTAACTATAGCTACTGAAACAGATTATGTTGTGTTATTTAACACGTCAAATAGTGTTATTTGACGTGTATATTTTTTGACACGCAAAGACCCAAACAGCGTTCTATGGAATCCTGGTTGAGAATGAAACGACTGAACAATGGAACAGCACAGCAAGTAAGTGAAATAAATATTTTACTGGTAATGGGGACATACGTAAATGCCAACAAAATAACGTTTTGGTCAGTGTGATGTGGTGTGTAGCATTTATTTAACTCGGCATTTCAGTTAAGAACAAATTCTTATTTACAATGACGGCCCGGACGATGCTGAGCCAATTGTGCGCCGCCCGATGGGACTCCCAATCGAGGCCGGATGTGATACAGCCTGGATTCGAACCAGGGACTTTAGTGACAACTCTTGCACTGAGATGCAGTGCCTTAGACCACTGCGTCCGTGTGTGTGTTAACTATTTAACTTTACAAGAATGTTTAAAAGGACGCAACATTTTTTAAATATTGGTTATTGGTATCGGTATTGTTTTTTTTGGATCCTCTCAAGATCTATCAGGTTGGATGGGGAACATCACTGCACAGCTATTTTCAGGTCTCTCCAGAGATGTTCCATCGGGTTCCATCAGGCTCTGGCTGGGCCAATCAAGGACATTCAGAGACTTGTCCTGAAGCCATTGTCTTGGCTGTGTGCTTAGGGTTGTTGTCCTGTTGGAAGGTGAACCTTCTGAGTGCTCTGGAGCAGGTTTTCATCAAGGATCTCCCTGTTCTTTGCTCCATTTATCTTTCCCTCGATCCTGACTACTCTCTCAGTCCCTGTCACTGAAAAACATTCCCAGAGCATAATGATGCTGCCACCACCATGCTTCACCGTAGGGTTTCCTCCAGATGTGACACTTGGCATTCAGGCCAAAGACTTCAATCTTGTTTTCATCAGACCAGAGAATCTTGTTCCTCATGGTCTGAGAGTCCTTGAGGTTCCTTTTGGCAATCTCCAAGCGGGCTGTCATTTGCCTTTTACTGAGGAGTGGCTTCCGCCTGGCAACTCTACCATAAAGGCCTGGTTCTTGGAGTGCTGCAGAGATGGTTGTCCTTCTGGAAGGTTCTCCCATCTCCACAGAAGAACTCTAGAGCTCTTTCAGAGTGCCCATTGGGTTCTTGGTCACCTCCCTGACCAAGGCCCTTCTTCCCCGATTGCACGGTTTGGCCAGGCGGCCAGCTCTAGGAAGTGTCTTGGTGGTTCTAAACTTCTTCCATTTAAGAATTATGGAAGCCACTGTGTTCTTGGGGACCTTCAATGCTGAAGACAATTTTTGGTACCCTTCCCCAGTTTTGTGCCTTGTCACAGGACCTCACAACAGGGCAACAACGCTGAGCACATAGTCAAGACAACGCAGGAGTGGCTTCAGGACAAGTTTCTGAATGTGCTTGAGTGGCCCAGCCAGAGCCTGAAAATGGCTGTGCGGAGACGCTGCCCATCCAACCTGACAGTGCTTGGGATGATCTGCAGCAAAGAATGGGAGAAACTCCCCAAATACAGGTGTGCCAAGCTTTTAGCGCCATACCGAAGAAGACTTGAGTCTGTAAATGCTGCCAAAGTTGCTTCGACAATGTACTGAGTAAAGGGTCTGAATGCTTAGGTAAATGTGATATTTCAGCTTTTTGTTTTTAATATAGATTTTTTTAAATGTCTAAAACATTTTTTTGCTATATCCTTATGGGGTATTGTGTGTAGATTGATGAGTGGGAAAAAACAATTTAATTAGTTTGAGAATAGGGCTGTAACGTAACAAAATGTGTTAATAAAAGTCAAGCGGTCTGAATACTTTCCGAATGCACTGGGGATCATATTTCATGAAACTATGGAAACACTGGACCGTTAATTTAACAGGTCCGTTAAGATTCCTTGCCCAGCAGATTGGGAGTTCTGAGGCCTTTAATATGAGGGTCCTACATGCTATTAGCAATCCCAAATCTTATTAGCAAACGTTATTGTCATTATACAGTAATGTTGAGTGCACCACTGTTGGATTTTAAAGGCCCAGTACGTAATACTGTGAAAATTATGATATTGCCCTTTTAGTGTAAGAGCTGATTGAAAAGACCTCCTGAAATATCTGGCTGTTTTGGTGGGATGGGGTTTTGGCCTGCCTGGTGACATCATAATCATAATAATACATGTAATTTGTATAGCACTTTTAATTATTATATACATTAAAAACAACATACATTTAGAATCAATGCAGGTAAAATGGCAATAGTGGGCTAGGCGCTAAATACATTTTAGATTGGGACTAGGACTATGAAAAAACAGTAGAAGTGGGTTTTAAGGCCTGTTTTAAAAGTTCCGAGCACTCCATAGGCAAGGACCAAGGGAGCAGAGACGTCTCTTGGGGACTTGAAGCAGTAAGGAGTGGGTGGAGCTGATGGAGATTAGATCGCTGATGTAGGTGGGGCTCAATCTATTCATGGCTTTAAATACAATCATGAGGATTTTGAAGTCGATCCTGTAATTGACCGGTAGCCAGGTGATGTGGCAGCACTATTCTGGATTTGTTGGAGCCTATGTAGTGGTTTGGCTGGCAGGCCCCCCAAACAGAGCAGTGTCGTAGTCGATCCAAGAGAAGATGAAGACGTGGGTGAGTTTCTCTGCATTTGTGTTATGTGAGCATCGGGGGAAAGAGAAGGCTCAAATGTGACTCCTGGGTTGGAGATGACAGAGGACAGGTGGATGGCCTGGACGTTGTTTGTAGGCCAGATGTTTCCAGCACTGTTGACCTGCTTGGGTATCCCAAAAGCCATAGCCTGAGTCTTGCTACTGTTCAGCTGGAGGAAGTTATCTTTCATACATGCCCTGATGTCCTATAGGTAGCTGCTGAGTTTTTCTAGGGCAGAGATGGTGTCTGTTTTTTGTTAATGTAAACCTGGGTGTCGTCAGCGTAGCAGTGGAAGTTGATGTTATAATCTCTGAGGATTTGGCCGAGAGGGAACATGTAAATTGAAAACAGGATAGGCTCCAGCACTGACCCCTGTGGAACGCCACGTGACTACAGACTCCTCCAATCTGGACTCTCCAATAGTGATGTATTGCTTCCTGTTGGAGAGGTAGGAGGAGCACTCTGAAACGCAGCAGGAGGATGTTGTGGTCTACGGTGTCAAAAGCAGCACTGAGATCTAAGACACTGATGCTAGGAGATCCTGACTGAATCAGCAGCTATTAGTAGGTTATTGGTAACTTTAACCAGAGCTGTTTCGGTGCTGTGCAAGGGCCGGAAGCCAGACTGGAAAACCTTGTACAACTGATTAGATGACCGATGTGACTGAAGCTGGTTTGCAACCACTTTCTCAAGTACGTTTGATAGGAAGGGCAGTTTGGCGATGGGCCTGTAGTTGGATAGGATGTCCTATTCAAGTTGGGTTTCTTCAGAAAGGGGGTTACTGCAGCTGTTTTGAAGATCAGTGGTACCTCTAATTCAGCAGTGAATTGTTGATCAGGGTGGTGACACACATACGCAGGCTAGATGAGCAGGTTTTGAGTAGGGATGTAAGGATAGGTTCAAGAGAACAAATAGTGACTTTCATTTTAGACATAATTAAAGTTGCTGAGGAGAGGGGCAGTCTCAGGAATGGGGGTGCATGTCATCTTAGAGGCCATGATGGTGTCAATCTTTGTCTTGAAAAGATCAGAGAAGTGATTGCACTGCTCAGATGAGGCTTCAGGAGAGGACAAGTTTGCAGGGTTAAAAAAGCAGTTGATGGTAGAGAACAGGGTTCTGTGTTTACCTTTGTAATTTTAAGGCAGCAGAGTAGCTTGCCTGGTGGTCTTTATAGGCCAGTAGGTGGGCAGTGAGGCCATCCTTCCTCCAATGGCCATGAGTCTTCATTCTGCGCAATTCATCAGTGAACCAAGGAGACGAGCATTGGAATGTTTTTTTCAGGGGCAAGGATGTTCAGGGTGTTACTTGGAGTGCTGTTATACAGATTTATCATATTACCGAGGGCCAGCTCACTGCAGTCAGACTCAGAGGTGGACTGGATGTGTTCCTGGAAGAGGGATGGGTTAAGTTTTCTTAGGTTGTGGAATTTAATGGTCCTCTTTGGGTGGTGGAGAGGAGTTGGAGTGGTCAGAGACAGTGTCTCGTCCTTGCGTACAGAGATGCCTAGCTCGATGACATCCAAGTCAGGGACAGAGACATTGCCAGTGATAATGAGGTCCAATATGTGTCCACGGTTGTGGATGGGAACATTTACATGTTGCACAAGGTTTAGACAGTCCAGCAAGTTAAGGGAGTCATCAGCCATAGAGCACTTGGGTGATTCAACATGGATGTTCACATGTCCCAAAATTACATACAGAGGTTATTAGTTCAGAAAACTCAGAGATTAAAGAGGTGCTTGGCCTGTTGGGTGGTGGGAAACAAGAATAAGGGTGAGAGGATTTTGTTGTAAAAGCAAGGCACTCCAATATTGATATTGAGATAAAAACAGATGCATTTGACCTTTAAAGTAATCACTTAATGTATTGAGGTTTTATACCAGTTCTGTGATTATTTGACTAATGGTTTATGTTAAGATTTGTGAAATATTTTCAAAAAATGTCACATTAGTTGTCTGCTTCATTTAAATGTGACATTAATTTGCATGAGCCAAAGTCCTATGGTGCCGCTGGTTCCAATTACATTTATAGTGCCACCAACTGTTCTGTTGTAGCCATCTAATTTAAAAAAAAATATGTATTTACCAGAAATGGTTTCATATGGAGATAGAAAACACCTGCATTGGACTTTTAATAATAATACATTATTGTAATGACTAACAAAAACAAGTATTTAAAATGTTGATAGGTTTAGCGGCAGTAAGTACAGTACTATTGTCTGGCACACTGCCCTTTTTGTGTGGAGGTGAAGGTTCTAACACCATGCCCAGACGGGACGCGCGTGCGCCATCGTGCGCTAATTGATTTTGTCTCCCCACACCAAATGCGATCACGACACGTTCGTTGAATGGAGAAAACCAAGGCGCAACGTGATTTGAATACATTCTTCTTTCTATTTATTAACGAAGAAACACTAAACAAACTATACAAAACGTGCCGCTATATATAAACAAGTGCAGACACATGCAACTAACCATAGACAATAACCCACGAAATACCCAAGGAATATGCCTGCCTAAATATGGTTCCCAATCAGAGACAACGATAAACAGCTGCCTCTAATTTAGAAACAATCTAGGCAACCATAGACATACATAACACCTAGACTAGTGAACACCCATAGACATACAAAACCCCTAGACAGGGTCATAAACACATACATCACCCATGTCACACCCTGACCTAACCAAAATAATAAAGAAAACAAAGAATACTAAGGTCAGGGCGTGACAGATACGCAGGTTGAAATATATATAAAATAACTCTGAACCAATTATATTAATTCGGGGACAGGTCGAAAAGCATTAAACATTTATGGCAATTTATCTAGCTAGCTTGCAGTTGCTAGTGTTGGTCAATTTCTTCAACAAACGATCAGGTCTATATAATTATCAAACATACGTTAGTAATGGAAAGGAAACACACACTCTTTGTTTAAGTATTAAAATTATCCTTTAGTAATACAATTGTAGGCAGAAGTTGGTACAGAGTACAGTATATGATCGCTTTCCCCAGGTCTGCAAAATGTTTAAGACATCCTGTAACTCATATAGCCTCCATAGTCCTCCTTGTGTGAGTTTCCCTGGCAACAACATTTTAATTAATCTAACCTCCCCCCGACAGCAGCAACCATCTTGTCAGCAATTTAAATCTCATGAGTGGGTTTGACCGAAAACTTGACCTTTCATCGCAAGTATAGGGTCATAGCAAGGTGAACGAGTCCAGGCATCTTCTGACAGGTGGAGGTTTTCCTCAGGCCTGCGGCAGCCTTGTGTTCTCAGGAAACCAGTCGTATTCTCAGTACCTCAGATAGGCAGGTGGGACCCAGACAGGAGGAGTCTGAGCGTAGGGGGTTTCCACCTTCTGATAGTGTCTGAACAACACTCAAAACAGATGTTGAACACACACACAAAGGTCTCCTGAAGAGGAGAGTTTATCATAACACAATTTATTAACTCTTTAAAAAGTATGAGGCCTTAGTTTAACCTCTTCACTAGCTAATGTGTTCTATTTAGCCAGCTTGCTGTTGCTAGATCATCTGTCCAGGGATATAAATGTTGAGTTGTTATTTTACCTGAAATGCACAAGGTCCTCTACTCCGACAATTGATCCACACATAAAAAGGTCAACCGAATCGTTTCTAGTCATCTCTCCTCCTTCCAGGCTTTTTCTTCTTTGGACTTTATATGGCGATTGGCATCTAACTTTCATATTATTACTACGACTGACCTCGGTTCATCTTTCAATCGCCCACGTGGTTATAACCAATGAGGAGATGGCACGTGGGTATCTGCTTCTATAAACCAATGTGGAGATGGGAGAGGCAGGACTTGCACCGCATTAAGCGTCACAAATAGAGCTGACTTCTATTTTAGCACTTGGCAACGCAGATGCTTGTGTGCAATGATTGAATAACATGTATGTGTACATTTATTTTGCAAAGTTCGTGCACGTGACGTGAGTGGTGTGGTCAGCATGTAAGTGGCCATGAGTTCTATAGGCACTTTGTCTATTCTATGGCCTTAACTTGTTATGGCTGCAATCCCCCATCGGGATAAGTGTCATCAACAACCGCTGAAAAGCATAGCGCTACATTCAATAAATATTACTACAAGTATTTATATTCATGAAATCACAAGTGCAATATAGGAAAACACAGCCTAGCCTTTTGTTAATCCACCTGTCATGTCAGATTTTGAAATTATGCTTTACAGCAAAAGCAATCCAAGCGTTTGTGTAAGTTTATCGATCGCATGACAAAACATTAAGTACACTTAGCATCAGGAAGCTTGGTCACGAAAATCAGAAAAGCAATCAAATTATTTGTTTACCTTTCATGATCTTCAGATGTTTTCACTCAAGAGACTCCCAGTTACACAACATATGTTTATTTTGTTCCATAAAGATTATTTTTATATCCAAAATACGTCCGTTTGTTTGTCGCGTTATGTTCAGAAATGCACAGGAAAGAGCGGTCACGACAACGCAGACGAAAATTCCAAATAGTTTCCATAATGTCCACAGAAGCTTGTCAAACGTTTTTATAATCAATCCTCAGGTTGTTTTTAAAATATAGAATCGATAATATATCAACCGCAAATGTCTTTCACAGTAGGAGAGGGAAAAGCAATACCTATCCAAACTCTGTTGCGTGAGCAAAACGCATGTGACCACTTGATGCGATGTTATCGCTCTGGCTAATTTTTCAAAATAAAAACATGAAACTATGTCTGAAGACTGTTTACACCTTGAGGAAGCGATAGTAAAAGGAATCTGGTTCATATCCCTTTAAATCCAGCAAAGGGAGGCTATGGGACATGGAGTTTTGAAAATAGAAGCCACTTCCTGTTTGGATTTTCCTCAGGGTTTCGCCTGCAATATTAGTTCTGTTATACTCACAGACAATATTTTGACTGTTTTGGAAACTTTAGATTGTTTTCTATCCAATAATAATAATAATATGCATATGTTAGCAACTGAGACTGAGGAGCTGGCCGTTTACAATGGGCACCTTTTCATCCTAGCTACTCAATACTGCCCCTGCAGCCATAAAAAGTTAAGGAGACAGGTCTTCCATCTTCCTCCCCATCACATCTCCTTTTCCTTCCTGCTATCAATATGTGTGTGCACGCCTGTGTCTATGTGTGTGATTTATACCCTGTCTTCATTAGCGCCGTCATGGATTGCTGCATTCTTCAACTGGGGAGGCAGGTAGCATAGTGGTTAGAGCGTTGGGCCAGTAACCAAGCTGACAAGGTAAAAATCTGTCGTTCTGCCCCTGAACAAGGCAGTTAACCCACTGTTCCTAGTCTGTCATTGTAAATACAAATTTGTTTTTAACTGACTTGCCTAGTTAAATAGGCCTAACTTCTGAGGCAACAAAGCGGAGAGACTGATAGGATAATTTTTATCTTTATAATGGCAGATATCAAATGGACGTACGTTGGTTTATCCCTGAAGTGATGACGCGTGTGTATGAGCCACAGGGAGCTGCTGAGGGTAGGATGGCTCAAAATAATGGCTGGAATGAAATGGAGTGAATGGAATTGTATAAAACACATGGAAAATAAGTTTGATGTGTTCGATACCATTCCATTGATTCTGTTTCAGCCATTATTATTTGCATTTATTTCGAATCCATATTAGTTCCTGCCAAGGTAGCAGCTACTCTTCCTGGGGTCCAGCAAAATTAAGGAAGTTTATACAATTAAAAACATTACCTTCAACAACACATCATGTTGGTGCCTTCAGGCCACTACTATCACATATCTAAAACACAATAAACATGTGTATGTGTGTGTATCTGATTTCACTGATAACATGAGTTACTTTATGGTGAATAGAATTCCATGTAGTCATGGCTTTATGTAGTCATGGCTTTATGTAGTACTGTGCGCTTCCCATAGTCTGTTCTGGACCTGGGGACAGTGAAGATACCTCTGGTGGCATGTCTTGTGGCGTATGCATGGGTGTCTGAGCTGTGTGCTAGTAGTTTAAACAGACAGCTCGGTGCATACAACATGTCAATACTCCTCTACTTTAAGCCAGGAGAGATTTACATGCATATTATTAATGTTAGCTCTTCATGTACACTTAAGGGCCATTTAAGGGCTAATTGTAATTTTACAAAGTCGTTTTTTTTGGCACCTGACGACAACACTAGATAGTAGTCCAGGTGTGACAAAACTAGCGCCTGTAGGACCTCCCTTGTTGATAGTGATGTTAAGAAAGCAGAGTAATACTTTATTATGAACAGACCTCTCCCCATCTTAGCTAGAATTGCATAGATATGTTTTGACCATGACCGTTTTACAATCCAGGGTTACTCCAAGCCAGTTAGTCTTCTCAATTTGCTCAATTTCTACATTATTTATTACACCATTTTTTTTAGTTGAGGTTTAGGGTTTAGTGAATGATTTGTCCCAAATACAATGCATTTAGTTTTTGAAATATTTTTTTCTTGCCACCCATTCCGAAACTGACTGCAGCTGTTTAAGTGTTGCAGTGATTTCACTTGCTGTGGTAGCTGACGTGTATAGTTTAGAGTCATCAGCATACATAGAAACACAGGCTTTACTCAGAGCCAGTGGCAGGTCATTAGTAAATATTTTAAAAGTAAGGGGCCTAGACAGCTGCCCTGGGGAATACCTGACTCTTCCTGGATTATGTTGGAGAGGCTTCCATTAAAGAACACCCTTTGTGTTCTGTTAGGCAGGTAACTCTCAATCCACAATATAGCAGGGGATGTAAAGCCATAACACATAGGTTTTTCCAGCAGCAGCTTATGATTGATCGTGCCAAAAGCTGCACTGAAGTTCCACAATATTTTCATTATTAATTTCTCTCAGCCAATCATCAGTCATTCGTTTAAGTGCCGTACATGTTGAATGCCCTTCCCTGTAAGCGTGCTGAAAATGTGTTGTTAATTTGTGAAATAGCATTGTTTCTGGTCAAACACAATTTTTTCCTACTATGGGTTGGTAACAGGCTGATTGGTCGGCTGTTTGAGCCAGGAAAGAGTGCTTTGCTATTTCTGGCTTGCGGAAATTACTTTTGCTCCCCTACAGGACTCCTTGGCGTTGGTAAGCCCGGACCGGATACACACACTTTCATGTAGGTTTAGATTGAAGTGATGGTAAATATGAGTGGCAATATCATCCGCTATCATCCTCATTAATTTTCCATCCAAGTTTTTAGACCCAGGTGACTTGTATTTGTTGATAGACAACAATATTATTTTCACCTCTTCCAGACTCACTTTAAGGAATTCAAAATGGCAATGCTTGTCTTTCATAATTTGGTCAGTCATGCATGGATGTCTATAGGTTCAGATTTCTTTGATGGCTTGTTTGCTAATCTTGCCAATGAACACAAAAACCTTTTTACCCTAAATGCAATTTAAGGTGCTCCAAAGCTTTTTACTATAATCTTAATACCATGTATCTTTGTTTCATAGTACATCTTCTTTTTGTTTAGTTTAGTGTCACTATTTCTCAATTTACAGCACGTTTTCCAATCGGCTGTGCAGCCAGACTTATTTGCCATTCCTTTTGCCTCATCCCTCTTAAAACCTCTCTAGGGTAGGGGGCAGCATTTGGAATTTTGGATGAAAAGCATGCCCAAATTAAATGGCCTGCTACCTGGGCCCAGAAGATATGATATGCATACAACTGGTAGATTTGGATAGAAAACACTCTAATGTTTCCAAAACTGTGTCTGCGAGTATAACAGAACTGATTTGGCAGGTGAAAACCTGAGAAAAATACATTCAGGAAGTAGTTTTTTTTTTGGTTTTGTAGTTTTTTATTCAATGCCATTACAGTATCCATTGACTTAGGACTAAATTTGCAGTTCCTATGCCTTCCACTAGATGTCAACAGTCTTTAGAAATTGTTTCAGGCTTGTATTCTTATAAATGAGGGAGTAAGACCAGTCTGAATGAGTGGACCCTACCATGTCGCAGAGCTTTTTCATGCGCAATCCCGAGAAAGTGCATTTCTTGTTTACCTTTTATATTGACGACGTTATTGTCCGGTTGAAATATTATAGATAATTTAGGCTAAAAACAACCTGAGGATTGAATATAAACATCGTTTGACATGTTTCTATGAACTTTATAGATACAATTTTGATTTTTTTTGTATGCCTGTTTTGACTGCGTTTGAGCCTGTGGATTACTGAAGAAAACGTGCAAGATTTTTGGATATAAAGATACTTTTGATCGAACAAAAGGAAAATGTATTGAGTAAATGAATGTCTTCTAATTGCCACTATATGAAGATCATCAAAGGTAAGGGATTCATTTTATCTCTATTTCTGAGTTTTGTAACGCTTCTGCTTGGCTGGTTACTGTTTGTAATAATTTGTCAACTGGGCTATGTTCTGGGCTAGGTATGCTTTCGCCGAAAAGCATTTTATAAATCTGACACCGTGGTTGGATTAACAAGAAATTAATATATAAAACCTATGTAAAATATGTTTTGTTTTCTGAATTTTTATAATGATAATTTCTGTATTTGAATTTGGCGCTCTGCAATCTCACTGGATGTTGGCCAGATGGGACGCTAGCGTCCCACATACCCTAGAGAGGTTAACCACAAATTATTTTGTTCCTCATCAATCCCTGGGGATTTAACAGTTTTTAGTCATTTTCTTTATAGGTGCATGCTTATTAGTAACTGGAAACAGCAAGTTCATGTGTCAAGTGCAGTGTCTATACTAGGCCCAGCCTTTGGAACTTTGGTTTTCCTAGATATGGCTACTATATTATGATCACTACATCCGATGGATTTGGATACTGCTTTAGAGCAGATTTCTGCAGCATTAGTAAAGATATGATCAATACATCTGGATAATTTAATTCCTGTGCTGTTTGTAACTACCCTGGTAGGTTGACTGATAAAACCTGAACCAGTTTGCAGGTACTGGTTACAGTTTGAAGCTTTTTCTTGAGTGGGCAGGTTGATGAAAGTCAATATTTAGGTCTCCCAGAAAATACCTCACTGTTGATATCAATCACATATTGTACATTATCAATCATTTTACAAATGTTGTACAGATACTGACTGTTAGCACTTGGTGGTCTATAGCAGATTCCCACATTTAGGTGAGGCAGGTTAACCTGTAGTCATATTACTTCAACAGAATTTGACATGAGATCCTGTCTAAGCTTTACATGAATATGACTGAACATAAACTGCAACACCTCCACAATTGGAATTCGTGTCTCTTCTGAAGATGTTAAAACCATGTTTTGCTACCACTGTATCATCAAAGTTATTATCTTAGTGAGTTTCAGAGATAGTCAGTATATGAATGTTATCTGTTACTAGCAAGGTATACATTTAATGAACCTTGTTTCGTAGTGCAAAAAAATGCCCACATTAATATATTTAGCCTTTTTATTGCTTTACTGGCAGGCTTATCAGACGTAGACATGACAGTGATATTTATGTTTGGACTGATGGACAGTGGACTTCCTACTAGGTCAAACCGCCTCAGTGCTAACATATAACTCAGGTTCACAGATGCATGATTCTTGCATACAATAGCTTTAGGATTGACAGAGGCATTCAGGGGAGTTGGATGTACATAAATTAGGTTACTAATATTATGACTGTCAATGCCCCTGGGACAATGTACATTTGCAACAGCACTATGACAACTCAGCGACACAGTGGTAGGGATAATCTGCACAGGGTTGGGTCAACTAGCACTGCCTTGAAACGTTTGGACAGGGTCCAGGAGCTACGATTTTTTGCCCCGGGAACCAAGATGTTGCTCACCATAGAGCTGCCAATGATGGCAGCTGGTGAAATGGTTGAGGAGGTCCGGCTGTTCTTTCGCCTTGAGTGGTTTAGAAGACTGCTCAAGGACCGATGGGAGGTGGGGCCCGATGGACCCGAGCCAACCGTAGAATCAATTTTGGCTGATGAAGGGGCAGGCATCTCAGACACACTCACTGTCCAATGAGGGGGGGGGGGGGGATCTTTGAAGGTCTGAACCCGACATAGGATCCCAATAGAGCTGCCTAAAACAACAGCCAGCGAGATGGGAGAGGAAAACCCCCCAGTCAGAACATGGCACAAAGGTACAGGTACCACTGGATCCTATCTTGAAGCAAAAGTCCCCAGGGTTGAAGGCGGCGGAACCTCTGGATCCAGGGCAGCGAAGCCAGGGAGGCCCCTATTGCCAAAGGCTTCAACTTTTGACTTCCAATGCGAGTGACGTGCCTCCATTGTTGGTTGGTAGGATCAAGAATAGGAACATCCACTTAGTAATTCAGAAGCATTCTACAAACTCAATTTTCCAGATAAGGGGGGGAACCCCTTCAGGGAGGGAACCCTGCAGAGCACTGGCCTGTCGGCTGTGAAGAGACGACACGGCGGCGGCACTCCCACCAGACCAGAATGGCGTTCAGCTACTGGAGTTGAAGAGAAAGAGCAAGTAGGTGGAAGACGATACCCCAGTAGCATGTGTAAGTTTGCTAAGATTAGCCACTTCGTCCTTGTAGTCCTCTGTATGCAAACAGTTGGTACTTTGAAAGAATAGAGCAAAATAAACAGGAATTTACAAAAATTTCGCTATGAGCTACAGTGGGTTCTCCAATACAGCCCGCCTCCCAAAACAAGCACAGCCAGTGAACACACACCCTGGTCAAACATCAGTACGGCAAACAGAGAGAAAGTGAAGAACTTGCGCACTGTATGGCTCCTGGCTGCACATTCAGTTGTTTCCCAAAGTATTGAGAATGACACAAATATAAATGTTCATCAAGTCTGCTGCCTCAGTTTGTATGATAGCAATTTGCATATACTCTAGAATGTTATGAAGAATGATCAGATGAATTGCAATTAATTGCAAAGTCCCTCTTCGCCATGCAAATTTACTGAATAAAAACCTTTCCACTGCATTTCAGCCCCGCCACAAAAGGACCAGCTGACATCATATCAGTGATTCTCTCATTAACACAGGTGTGAGTGTTGACGAGGACAAGGCTGGAGATCACTCTGTCATGCTGATTGAGTTCGAATAACAATCTGGAAGCTTCAAAAGGAGGGTTGTGCTTGGAATCATTGTTATTCCTCTGTCAAAAATAGTACCTGCAAGGAAACACATGCCGTCGTCATTGCTTTGAACAAAAAGGGCTTCACAGGCAAGGATATTTCTGCCACTAAATCAACCATTTATCGGATCATCAAGAACTTCAAGGAGAGTGGTTCAATTGTTGTGAAGAAGGCTTCTGGGCCCCCAAGAAAGTCCAGCAAGCGCCAAGACCGTCTCCTAAAGTTGAAAAAAAGTTTGCACGCACAGTGAGGCAAGGACTTTTGGAGGATGGCCTGGTGTTTCAAGAAGGACAGCAAAGAAGCCACAACTATCTTGGAAAAACATCAGGGACAGACTGATATTCTGCAAAAGGTACAGGGATTGTACTACCGAGGACTGGGGTAAAGTCATTTTCTCTGATGAGTCCCCTTTCCGATTTGTTTGGGGCATCCGGGAAAAAGCTTGTCCGGAGAAGACAAGGTGAGCGCTACCATCAGTCCTGTGTCATGCCAACAGTAAAGCATCCTGAGACCATTCGTGTGTGGGGTTGCTTCTCAGCCAAGGGAGTGGGCTCACTCACAATTTTGCATAAGAACACAGCCATGAGTAAGGAATGGTACCAACACATCCTCCGAGAGCAACTTCTCCCAACCATCCAGGAACAGTTTGGTGATGAACAATGCCTTTTCCAGCATGATGGAGCACCTTTCCATAAGGCAAAAGTGATAACTAGTGGCTAGGGGAACAAAACATTGATATTTTGGGTCGATGGCCAGGAAACCCCCTCAGACCTTAATCCCATTGAGAACGTGTGGTCAATCCTCAAGAGGCGGGTGGACAAACAAAAACCCACAAATTCTGACAAACTCCAGGCATTGACTATGCAAGAATGGGATGCCATCAGTCAGGATGTGGCCCAGAAGTTAGTTGACAGCATGCCAGGGTGGATTGCAGAGGTCTTGAAAAAGAAAGGTCAACACTGCAAATATCGACTCTTTGAATCAACTTCATGTAATTGTCAATAAAAGCCTTTGACACTTATGAAATGCTTGTAATCATACTTCAATATTCCATAATAACATCTGACAAAAGTATCTAAAGACACTGAAGCAGCAAACTTTGTGGTAATTAATATTTGTGTCATTCTCAAAACTTTTGGCCACGACTGTACACTATATGAGCGGGAGAGGACCACTTCGCATGTTGGCTGCTAAAATTAACTAAACTTAAACGCAAGAGAGAGAGAGAGTTAGAGAGAAAGAAATAGACTGAAAGAAGGAGAGGAAGAGTGGCCTTCATTACCATTCATATTGAGTTCAGGCAGGAAGACAAGCAGACAAGTGTTAAAGTCTGAGTATCCTCTCGTCTCTGTGTACTTAATAATGGACATGCTGAGCTTCTCTCTCTCATTTGTTTTTCATCATCCCTCCATCTTCTATCGATTTGAATGGGTCAGGAGAAGAAGAGCAAAGATCAGACAGTATGAGAGGGTGTGAGGCGATGTGTGTGTCAAAGCAGTCTCTGTGTTTGTAAAAAAAAATATCAGATCGACCCATTCTCTACCCTATAGGATCAGACTGAATTTGTGGGGGAAACTTTGTCAATTGGCTCCCATCATATTCAATAGCAATATATATGCAAGATGGCACCGACAGAGATGATCGCCTCGCTTCACGTCCTTAGGAAGCTATGCAGTAATTTGTATTTTTATGTATTATTTCTTAGATTGTTAGCCCAGAAAATCTTAAGTGTTATTACACACAGCCGGGAAGAACTATTGGATATAAAAGCGATGACAACTTATCAACATTACGACCAGGAATACGTCTTACCAACATTACGACCAGGAATATGACTTTCCCGAAGCGGATCCTTTGTTCGGACCTCCACCCTGGATATTGGTCCTAATCCCAGAGGCCGACCCAAAACAACGCTGTTGCCGCATGAGAGGCAGACGGAACGGGCTCCTGGTCAGACTCAGAAGGCGAGTTACCTTCCAGAGAGATATCAGAGATTGTAACATTCTCTGTTTCACGGAAACATGGCTAACTCGGGATATGTTGTCAGAGTCGGTACAGCCACTCGGTTTCTTTATGCATTGCGCCAACAGAGACAAACATCTCTCTGGTAAAAAGAAGGGCGGGGGTGTATGCCTCACGATTAAAGACTCATGGTGTAATCATAACATCATCATAACAACATACAGGAACTCAAGTCCTTTTGTTCACCTGACCTAGAATTTCTTCCAATCAAATGCCTATCGCATTATCTTCCAAGAGAATTATTTTAGATTATAGTCACAGCCGTGTTTATCCCCCTCAAGCAGATACCTCGGCGGCCCTGAAATAACTTCAGTGGACTCTATGTAAACTGGAAACCATATACCATACCCTGAGACTGCATTTACTATAACTGGGGATTTTATCAAAGCTAATTTGAGAACAAGGTTACCCAAATTCTACCAGCACATTAAATTGTTGCACCCGCTCGAGCAAAACTTTGGACCACTGCCACTCTAACTTCTGCGATGCATACGAGGCCCTCCCCCGCCCTCCCTTCGGCAAATCTGACCATTACTCCATCTTGTTGCTTCCCTCCTATAGGCAGAAAGTAAAACAGGTCACGCCCGTGCTTAGGTCTATCCAACACTGGTCTGACCAATCGGATTCCACACTTCAAGATTGCTTCGATCACGTGGGCTGGGATATGTTCCGGGTAGCCTCAGACAATAACATCTATGTATACGCTGACTCGGTGAGTGAGTTTATTAGGAAGTGCATAGGAGATGTTATACCCACTGTGACTATTAAAACCTTCACTAACCAGAAACCTTGGATTGATGGCAGTATTCGCGCAAAACTGAAGGCGCGAACCACCTCATTTAATTAAGGCAAGGTGACTGAACACATGACCGAATACAAACAGTGTATCTATTTCCTCCGCAAGGCAATCAAACAAGCAAAGCATCAGTATAGAGACAATGTAGAGTCACAATTCAAATGCTCAAACATGAGACGTATGTGGCATGGTCTACAGACAATCACGGATTTCAAAAAGAAAACCAGCCCCGACAAATTAAACAACTTATTTGTGCGCTTTGAGGACAATATAGTGCCACCGACATGGCCCACTACCAAAGAATGTAGACTCTCCTTCAACGTGGCCGACGTGAGTAAAACATTTACACGTGTTAACCCTCGCAAGGCTGCTGGCCCAGACGGCATCCCTAGCCGCGTCCTCGGAGAATACGCAGACCAGCTGGCTGGTGTGTTTCCGGACATATTCAATCTCTCCCTATCTCAGCCTGCTGTCCCCATTTTATTCAAGATGTCCTCCATTGTCCTGTTCCCAAGAAAGCTAAGGTAACTGAGCTAAATGACAATTGCCCCATAGCAATCACTTCTGTCATCATGAAGTGCTTTGAGAGACTAGTCAAGGATCATATCACCTCCACCCTACCTGATGGCCTACACCCACTTCCATTTGCTTACCGCCCCAATAGGTCCACAGACGATGCAATAGGCATCACACTGCACACTGCCCTAACCCGTCTGGACAAGAGGAATACCTATGTAAGAATGCTGTTCATTGACTACAGCTCAGCATTCAACACCATAATACCCTCCAAACTCATTATTAAGCTTGAGACTCTGGGTCTCAACCCTGCCCTGTGCAACTGGGTCCTGGACTTTCTGACAGGCCGTCCCCAGATGGGGAAGGTAGGAAACAACATCTCCACCCCGCTGATCCTCAACACTGGGGCCCCACAAGGGTGTGTTCTCAGCCCCCTCCTGTACTCCCTGTTTACCCATGACCTTGTGGCCAAGCACACCTCCAACTCAATCATCAAGTTTGCAAGACTTACTTACTTAAGATTACCAACAGCGACGAGACAGCCTACAGGGAGAAAGTGAGGGCCCTCGGAGTGTGGTGTCAGGAAAATAACCTCTTACTCAACGTTAACAAAACAAAGGAGATGATCGTGGACTTCAGGAAACAGCAGAGAGGGTTAGAGAGGGTTTTCTGAGGTCTTGGATGATTTCTTTTGATTTTCCCATTATGTCAAGCAAAGAGGCACTGAGTTTGAAGGTAGTTGAAATACATCCACAGGTACACCTCCAATTTGCTCAAATTATGTCAATTAGCCTATCAGAGGATTCTATTGCCATGACCTCATTTTCTGGAATTTTCCAAGCTATTTAAATGCACAGTCAACTTAGTGAATGTGAACCTCTGACCCACTGGAATTGTGATACAGTGAATTATAGTTGAAATAATCTGTCTGTAAACAATTGTTGGAAAAATGACTTGTGTCATGCACAAAGTAGATGTCCTAACCGAAAAAATAAATATCGTTGTGAGTTTGTTAGTTTACTTGTTAGATATTACTGCGCTGTCGGACTAGAAGCACAAGCATTTCACTTCACTCGCATTAACAGTCAGCTAACCATGTGTATGTGACCAATAAAATTTGATTTGATATATTCTGTTTGACTTTAGTTGATCTCATGTCTTTATTATTTCAAATGACTTTATGGAGACGCTGCCTATACACATTCTGTCTTCCCTACGTTTACATTTGACGTTTTGGTCATCTAGCAGACGCTTGCAGTCAGCGCGTTCATCTACGGTTCCTGCATCTAGTGTTCTCAATGCTGTAGTGTTAGCGTCTCCATTCCACCTCTCACTACATGGAAAAGCCCTCAGGACTGGGAAGCTAATGGAAGGTAATGGGCATATCATTCCACCTGATGGCCTACTAGAGCACTGGTTTCTATTGTCTTATAGGTCCAGTACTGTGTTATTCTGTGTGACTGGAAGAGCTAAAATACCCCAGCCATGAAAGGGACACACGCCATACTTGTACACCCTAGTGGTGTTTCACTTGGACCAAGTGTTCCCTGGGTGTTTTCAGGAAGGAGGGTTTTAGTTTGGGACTGAGAGGATGAAAGGTCAAAGTACTAGTCTGTTGATTTTCTAAAACAGCTACAAGGCATTCCACTCCAACCATCTGACCATCTAGTGCAAGGTTTTTGGTTTATGTGACGGTTATTATTATTTTGTTTTTGAGAGATTTAGGTGTGTGTGTGTGTGTGTGTGTGTCAAATCAAATCAAATCAAATTGTATTTGTCACATACACATGGTTAGCAGATGTTAATGCGAGTGTAGCGAAATGATTGTGCTTCTAGTTCCGACAATGCAGTAATAACCAACAAGTAATCTAACTAACAATTCCAAAACTACTGTCTTGTACACAGTGTAAGGGGATAAAGAATATGTACATAAGGATATATGAATGAGTGATGGTACAGAGCAGCATAGGCAAGATACAGTAGATGGTATCGAGTACAGTATATACATATGAGATGAGTATGTAAACAAAGTGGCATAGTTAAAGTGGCTAGTGATACATGTATTACATAAGGATACAGTCGATGATATAGAGTACAGTATATACGTATGCATATGAGATGAATAATGTAGGGTAAGTAACATTATATAAGGTAGCATTGTTTAAAGTGGCTAGTGATATATTTACATCATTTCCCATCAATTCCCATTATAAAAGTGGCTGGAGTTGAGTCAGTGTGTTGGCAGCAGCCACTCAATGTTAGTGGTGGCTGTTTAACAGTCTGATGGCCTTGAGATAGAAGCTGTCTCTCGGTCCCAGCTTTGATGCACCTGTACTGACCTCGCCTTCTGGATGATAGCGGGGTGAACAGGCAGTGGCTCGGGTGGTTGTTGTCCTTGATGATCTTCATGGCCTTTCTGTAACATCGGGTGGTGTAGGTGTCCTGGAGGGCAGGTAGTTTGCCCCCGGTGATGCGTTGTGCAGACCTCACACTGTGTGTGTGTGTGTGTGTGTGTGTGTGTGTGTGTGTGTGTGTTGCATGGTATACCAAAACGTCTGTACTTTTTCAATCCAAGAATATGAAAGACGGTTCGATACTATATGTATTTTTTGACTCTTGATACTTCTGTCAAATGTGTTGATTGCATGATTGTATAGTTGATTCATTAATGCATAAATGTCTGTTTCTGAAAAATGTTGACCAAAAAAATCGTAATGTTATTGAATTTAAAAGATACCCAATGATTAAACAGAGCAGTAACTGAGTTTATCTGTCTGGATCAAGTGCCATTCTGTGACTTTGGCTAATATGCCTTGTTTTTTTTGCTCTTGTATCGTTTTGGTATCGAATATCGTGCTGATGGTGTGTCGAGTATTGTGATACTGAACCTGATACTAAACCTTTGTATCGCGACAATTCTAGTGTGTGGCTGGGTATCCGTTCTGGAATGATGGATGGCTGCTCCCAGAAATACCCATACTGGTATCATGTTAACAAACACAGCTGTGAGAGAAGTCTAACAATCCAAAATGGAACCTGAAAAAGAGAGGAAAAAGATTGGGGAAGAAAAAGAGGGCGAAGTGGCAGGAAAATAGGGAGGGGGGGACAAATAGAGAGAGGGATATAGAAAAAAGTGTGATGGCTAGAAAAGGAGGGTGACTTGAAGAGAGAGGAGGAGGGAGGGTTATAAGAGAGAGAGAGAGAGAGAGAGAGAGGGGGGTCTCTGGAAAAGGGTGTATTGAGCTAGCTGCGTCCAATTCGTCAGGAATGTCTGGGCTTGCAGTCAGGGGCTGTCCGAAATGGCACCCTGTGAAGTCTGTTCATTGGTAGTGCACTACATAGGGTGCCATTAGAGACACAACCCCTGGTATTCTTAGCATAGGAGTGGCAGAATATCTGATCTAGGGGAAGAAGTGTGTTTTAGTCGTTTCATGACGTTTTTTCTTTCCCTTTTTGTCTCAACATTAAACACACATCTGGAGATAGTCAGTGGCACAGGAGGAAAGTGGGAGCGAGAAGAGGAGAAAGGGATGGGCAGGGAAGGGGAATATAGGAGAGAGATGTACAGAGGAGATAAGTAGAGAGAGGGATGGGCAGGGAAGGGGAATATAGGAGAGAGATGTACAGAGGAGATAAGTAGAGAGAGGGATGGGCAGGGAAGGGGAATATAGGAGAGAGATGTACAGAGGAGATAAGTAGAGAGAGGGATGGGCAGGGAAGGGGAATATAGGAGAGAGATGTACAGAGGAGATAAGTAGAGAGAGGGATGGGCAGGGAAGGGGAATATAGGAGAGAGATGTACAGAGGAGATAAGTAGAGAGAGGGATGGGCAGGGAAGGGGAATATAGGAGAGAGATGTACAGAGGAGATAAGTAGAGAGAGGGATGGGCAGGGAAGGGGAATATAGGAGAGAGATGTACAGAGGAGATAAGTAGAGAGCAGCGATACAGTGACTATTATGACAGGAAAAATAAAGATCCAGGGAAAGAGACAAAGAGAAGGGTTGTGTGTGTGTGTGTGTGTGTGTGTGTATGTGTGTCACTGTACTACAGCTGTGGCAGGCATATCTCCATCACCCCAGCAACAGGGGGAACTATTTGTCCTCTATCCACAGACCACTTGATCCAGACACACCCTTATATCCCTCTGCCTGTTGCTCTGTGTGTACGCGTCCGTGCGTGTAGCTGGTTATTTTTTCGCCCCTCCAGTAAACCTTATTTCACCTCAGCAAACTGCTCAATACTGAAATTATGCATTTTGTATGAGGGGCTTTAGTTTGCCCAAATGTGTTATTGGATTATGGCTTCCCAGAGAACATTCTATTATTTATGAATTAAATGGGGAGCCTCTCCTCCCTTCCCAATGATTTGGACCCTGAACAAATAGAGCAGATGAATGGAGAGAGAGAACAGAGAGGATAAATGTTCATTGCTTCAATGTCACCTTGTGTTTTATTTGGTAAACCCCACAGACGATAGAAGCAGGCACGCACGCACGCACACTCAAAGCTATACACAGATACACAGATAGGGGAGGTCATCCTCTCCCACTCATTGAGTGTGTAATGAGCCAGGTTTGTAGAGTTGTACTGGCTGTAAACTCCCAGACCACCTAGTGCTGCACCTCTGCTACCTGAGAACAACACTGCTCTCCTGCTTAGAGAGAGTAGAGATAGTAGGGAGAGTAGAGGGAGTAGGGAGAGTAGGGAGAGTAGGGAGTGTGGAGGGAGTGGAGAGAGTGGAGGGAGTAGGGAGAGTAAGGAGAGTGGAGAGAGTGGAGGGAGTGGAGAGAGTAGAGGGAGTAGGGAGAGTAGAGGGAGTAGGGAGAGTGGAGGGAGTGGAGAGAGTAGAGAGAGAGCACATGTGCATGTTTGTGTGTAAATGTATTTTATTGAGGAAAAAGATTTCTGCCAATGCCATGGAGCTTTTTGAATGGGTCCTGGTTTATACAGGTTATGTAACACAGAATAAAGAAAATCAACTGAATCACAAAAGGAGCAGGCACCTCTCCATCATGTGTGGGCAGTATGTATGTGTGGGCAGCATCAGAGACACTGGTGCATGGCCATTCATCAGGTAGACATTGTCTTTTGGGCAGAGAAGCTTCTGAGTAATATGTAGTCCCAAATGGCATCCTATTCCCTTATAGTGCACTACTTTTGACCAGAGCCCATGTGGTAGTATGGCTCTATATGTGGAATAAGGTGATATTTGGGACTCACTCAGATTCACAACCCAGAGAAAGGGGTGGTTCATTGTAGATGGGTTACGAAAATGATGTGCGTGCTTCCATGGGGCATAAGTCAGCGTGCTGTTATGATTCTGGATGGCCAGATAGCTAGCAGGAATGACAAACTGCCATGTGGGGAAGTAGCTCGTTTCATATTGTTCTTGACACCATGTCTTATTTTGAGATGTTTTGTCTGATTTCATGTCAATGGTAATATGGCTCAAATTTGCTAGCTAGTTATCCAACAACTGTAATGATGTATTTGAGAGACAACAAGTGGTCATTGTGCAAATTAATTTATGTTTTCAATAAACACTGGAGACAAAATATAGCTTACATGTTGTCAACAATCTAAGCCAACACAGACTGTTTTGCAATATAGTTGTGCACCCATCGGTTTTGTTGCTAAACAACCAACCCGTCTATACCTCACTGTCTATAACAGACTGTCTATACCAGACTGTCTATACTAGACTGTCTATACCAGACTGTCTATACCACACTGTCTATACCACACTGTCTACACCAGACTGTCTATACCACACTGTCTATACCAGACTGTCTATACCACACTGTCTATACCTCACTGTCTATACCAGACTGTCTATACCACACTGTCTATACCACACTGTCTATACCACACTGTCTATACCTCACTGTCTATACCAGACTGTCTATACCAGACTGTCTATACCAGACTGTCTATACCAGACTGTCTATACCAGACTGTCTATACCACACTGTCTATACCTCACTGTCTATACCAGACTGTCTATACCAGACTGTCTATACCAGACTGTCTATACCAGACTGTCTATACCAGACTGTCTATACCTCACTGTCTATACCAGACTGTCTATACCAGACTGTCTATACCAGACTGTCTATACCAGACTGTCTATACCAGACTGTCTATACCTCACTGTCTATACCTCACTGTCTATACCAGACTGTCTATACCAGACTGTCTATACCAGACTGTCTATACCAGACTGTCTATACCACACTGTCTATACCACACTGTCTATACCACACTGTCTATACCACACTGTCTATTCCACACTGTATATACCACACTGTCTATACCACACTGTCTATACCACACTGCCTATACCACACTGTCTATTCCACACTGTCTATACCAGACTGTCTATACCACACTGTCTATACCACACTGTCTCTTCCACACTGTCTATACCACACTGTCTATACCACACTGTCTATACCACACTGTTTATACCACACTGTTTATACCACACTGTCTATACCAGACTGTCTATACCAGACTGTCTATACCACACTGTCTATACCACACTGTCTATACCACACTGTCTATTCCAGACTGTCTATACCAGACTGTCTATACCAGACTGTCTATACCACACTGTCTATACCACACTGTCTATACCACACTGTTTATACCACACTGTCTATACCACACTGTCTATACCAGACTACCAGGAAATAACTAGTGGATCATACAGAAATAAACAAAGAACATTCAGAGACAAATGTTAACGGGTTATGAAATGGTCATGTTGAAACAGCATTACGGACTAGTTAAATAAAGGTTAACAAATAATTAGGGTGTGTATATTTATGTTACAAAGAACATAAAAATGGTAATAAGCAAATACACTTGTTTTGCTGTTTTATGGTTAAATGCAGAATCCTGAGTCTGGGTTTCAGCCCAATGTCTACCCCATCACTTGTTGAGGGGATGGGACTGGGGTAACCACTCACAAATGAATAGACAGTATTCCCACTGTCATACTCACAATACCCCATAATACAAAATAATACAACATTAAAGGCTGAAATGTATTGAGTCAAAAGGAATCAACCCCTTTGTTATGGCAAGCCTACATTTATTGTTTATTTATTTCACCTTTATTTAACCAGGTAGGCTAGTTGAGAACAAGTTCTCATTTACAACTGCGACCTGACCAAGATAAAGCAAAGCAGTGCGACACAAACAACAACACAGAGTTACACATGGAATAAACAAACATGCAGTCAATAATACACACAGTGTGTGCAAATGAGGTAGGATAAGGGAGGTGAGGCAATTAATAGGCCATAGTGGTGAAATAATTACAATATAGCAATTAAACACTGAATGTGCAGAAGATGAGTGTGCAAGTAGAGATACTGGGGTGCCAAGGAGCAAAACAAATTAAATAAACAGTATGGAGGTGAGGTAGTTGGATGGGCTATTTGCAGATGGGCTATGTACAGGTGCAGTGATATGTGAGCTGCTTTGACAGCTGGTGCTTAAAGCTAGTGAGGGAGATATGAGTCTCCAGCTTCAGTGATTTTTGCAGTTTGTTCCAGTCATTGGCAGCAGAGAACTGGAAGGAAAGGCAGCCAAAGGAAGAGTTTACTTTGTGGGTGACTAGTGAGATATACCTGCTGGAGCGCGTGCTATGGGTGGGTGCTGCTATGGTGACCAGTGAGCTGAGATAAGGTGGGGCTTTACCTAGCAAAGACTTATAGATGACCTGGAGCCAGTGGGTTTGGCAATATGTAGTGAGGGCCAGCCAACGAGATCATACAGGTCGCAGTGGTGGGTAGTATATGGGGCTTTGATGACAAAACGGATGGCACTGTGATAGACTGCATCCAATTTGCTGAGTAGAGTGTTGGAGGCTATTTTGTAAATGACATCGCCGAAGTCAAGGATCGGTAGGATAGTCAGTTTTACGAGGGTATGTTTGGCAGCATGAGTGAAGGATGCTTTGTTGCGAAACAGGAAGCCGACTCAAGATTTAATTTTGGATTGTAGATGCTTAATGTGTGTCTGGAAGGAGAGTTTGCAGTCTATCCAGACACCTAGGTATTTGTAGTTGTCCACATATTCTAAGTCAGAACCATCCAGAGTAGTGATGTTGGACAGGCGAGCAGGTGCGGGCAGCGATCGGTTGAAGCGCATGCATTTAGTTTTACTAGCATTTAAGAGCAGTTGGAGGCCACGGAAGGAGAGTTGTACGGCACTGAAGCTCGTCTGGAGGTTAGTTAACACAGTGTCCAAAGAAGGGCCAGAAGTATACAGAATGGTGTCGTCTGCGTAGAGGTGGATCAGAGAATCACCCGCAGCAAGAGCGACATCATTGATGTATACAGAGAAAAGAGGATTGAACCCTGTGGCACCCGCATAAAGACAGCCAGATGTCCGGACAACAGGCCCTCCGATTTGACACAATGAACTCTATCTGCGAAGTAGTTGGTGAACCAGGTGAGGCAGTCATTTGATAAACCAAGGCTATTGAGTCTGCCAATAAGAATGCGGTGATTGACAGAGTCAAAAGCCTTAGCCAGCTCGATGAATACAGCTGCACAGTATTGTCTCTTATCGATGGCGGTTATCATATAGTTTAGAACCTTGAGCGTGGCTGAGGTGCACCCATGACCAGTACGGAAACCAGATTGCATAGTGGAGAAGGTACGGTGGGATTCGAAATGGACTGTGATCTGTTTGTTCACTTGGCTTCTGAAGACATTAGAAAGGCAGGGTAGGATAGATATAGGTCTGTAACAGTTTGGGACTAGAGTGTCCCCTTTGAAGAGGGAGATGACTGCAGCAGCTTTCCAATCTTTGGGAATCTCAGAGGATACGGGATTTGTAGGGGTCCAGATTTTGCAGCTCTTTCAGAACATCAGCTATCTGGATTTGGGTGAAGGAGAAATGGGGAGGCTTGGGAAAGTTGCTGTGGGGGGGGGTGCAGGGCTGGGATAGCCAGGTGGAAAGCATGGCCAGTATGGCCAGCCGTAGATAAATGTTTCTTGAAATTCTCAATTATCGCGGATTTATCTGTGGTGACAGTGTTCCCTAGCCTCAGTGCAGTGGGCAGCTGGGAGGAGGTGCTCTTATTCCCAGAACTTTTTGGAGTTTGTGCTACAGGATGCAAATTTTGTTTGAAAAAGCTAGCCTTTGCTTTCCTAACTTCCTGTGTATATTGGATCCTAACTTCCCTGAAAAGTTGCATATCGAAGGTGCTATTTGATGCTAATGCAGTACACCACAGGATGTTTTTGTGCTGGTCAAGGACATTCAGGTCTGGAGTAAACCAAGGGCTATATCTGTTTCTGGTTCAATTTTTTGGGAATGGGGCATGCTTATTTAAGATGTTGAGGAAAGCACTTTTAAAGAATAACCAGGCATCCTTTACTGATGGAATGAGGTCAATATCCTTCCAGGATACCCAGGACAGGTCGATTAGAAAGGCCTGCTCACTGAGATATTTTAGTGATGTTTGACAGTGATGAGGTGTGGTCGTTTGACCGCAGACCCATAACAGATGCAGGCAATGAGGCAGTGATTGCTGAGATCCTGTTTGAAGACAACAGAGGTGTATTTGGAGGGCAGGTTGGTGAGGATGATATCTGTGAGGGTGCTCGTGTTTACGGATTTGGGGAGATCAGGAGTGATAATGTGAGTAACAAGTCACATAGTAAGATGCATGAACTCACTCTGTATACAATTATAGTGTTGAACATGATTTTTGAATGACTACCTCATCTCTGTTCCCCACACATAAAATGATGTGTAAGGTCCATAAGTTGACCAGTGAATTTCAAACAAAATATATGCACCTATTGGTAGATGGGTAAAAATAAAATAGCAGACATGAAATATCCCTTTGAGCATGGTGAAGTATGGTGAATTTACACTTTGGATGATGTATCAATACACTCAGTCACTACAAAGATAGAGAAGTCATTCCTCACTCAGTTGCTGGAGAGGGAGGAAACCACTCAGGGATTTCACCATGCGGCCAATGGTGGCTGTAAAACAGTTACAGAGTTTAATGGCTGTGATGGAAGAAAACTGAAGATTAATCAACAATATTGTAGTTACTCCACAATATTAACCTAATTGACAGAGTGAAAAGGAGGAAGCCTGTGCAGAATAAAAATATGTTCTGTTTGCAAAAAGGCAAAGTGTTATGTTTGGGGCAAATCCATTGCAATACGTTACGAAGTAGCACTCTCCATAATTTCTTGCATAGCATGTTATGGGTATGCTTGTAATTGTTAAATTAAGGCCTGGGGAGTTTTTCAGGAGCAAAAATACATGGAATGGCAAAGGCAAAGTCCTAGAGGAAAACCTGGTTCAGTCTGCTTAAGTCCACCAGATACTGTGAGATGAATGAACCTTTGAGAAGGACAAAAACCTAAAACACAAGGCCAAATCTCACTGGAGTTGCCAAGGAGAAGTGATTGTTCTTGAGTGGCCGAGTTACAGTTTTGACTTAAATCATCTTCGAAATCTATGGCAAGACCTGAAAATGGTGGTCTAGCAATGATCACAACCAATTTGACATATTTGAACACTTATTTAAATAATAATTGGCAAATGTAACACAATCCAGGTGTGGAAATCTCTTGGAGACTTATCCAGAAAGACTCACAGCTGTAGTCGCTGCCAAAGGTGTACAAAGGTGTACTCAGGGGTTTGAATACTTATGTCAATGAGATATATCTGTATTTTATCTTCAGTAAATGTGCAAACATTTCTAAGAACATGTTTTCGCTTTGTCATAATAGGGTATTGTGTAGATGGGTGAGATTTTTTTACAAATCTTTTTTTCCATTTTGAATTCAAGTCAACTTTCAGAAGGCACTGTAAATTGTTTGATTTTAAAAAATGCACACACACACACACACACACAGAAGAAATACTGCTCTTTTCCTATGGAACTATCTTTCAGACAGAGACCAAGTGTCATTAATCACACTGATTCAGAGAGGATCTCCTCCCAGCTTGGTTGAGATAGGCTCGTCATTTGGTCAAGATATAAAGCACACAGACAGCGCTGTGTTCCCTTGTTGGTTTTAAACTTCACTGTCTCTTAAGCGTAATACTTCTGGGAATCAGCTGGGAAATATCCAATGAGAGGTATGCTTTGAACAGTGGATATCTGTGATTGGTTTAACACTAACATTTGTCATTAGATTTTATTCACTAGTTTTTTTCTCTCTCTCTCTCTGTTTTGGCGCTATTTCTTTTTGTGCTTAGTTTCACCACTGAATTGCCAGTGTTCTGTGTGTGCATGCGTGCGTGCGATACCTCCAGAAATATCTAATGCACAGCTCAGCCAAGCCTGAAATTGGCTGGAATTGGAAAGAAGGCCTAGATAGATCACCTTTCTCTCGTTTCCGGGGAGGGACATACATTTTTGTCCAAATCTGGAAAAAAATCCTATATCTGGTCTAAGACGAAAAACAATAGCAAGTCCTGTTGTAGCATACCTCTTTGTTCGAATTCCAAAAATTGTAGACCTCCACAAGTCTGGTTCATCCTTGGGAGCAATTTCCAAATGCCTAATGGTACAACGTTCATCTGTACAAACAATAGTACGCAAGTACAAACACCATGGGACCACGCAGCCATCATACCGCTCAGGAAGGAAACGCGTTCTGTCTCCTAGAGATGAACGTACTTTGTTGCAAAAAGTGCAAATCAATCCCAGAACAACAGCAAAGGACCTTGTGAAGATGCTGGAGGAAACCAGTACAAAAGTATCTATATCCACAATAAACGAGTCCTATATTGACATAACCTGAAAGGCCGCTCAGCAAGGAAGAAGCCACTGCTCCAAAACCGCCATAAAAAAGCCAGACTACGGTTTGCAGCTGCACATGGGGACAAAGATCATACTTTTTGAGAAATGTCCTCTGGTCTGATGAAACAAAATAGAACGGATTCCCAATAGAACGGTTTGGTCATAATGACCATCGTTATGTTTGGAGGAAAAACAGGGAGGCTTGCAAGCCGAAGAACACCATCCCAACTGTGACGCACGGGGGTGCTTTGCCTCAGTAGGGACTGGTGCACTTCACAAAATAGATGGTGTCATGAGGAAGGAAAATTATGTGGATATATTGAAGCAACATCAGTCAGGAAGTTAAAGCTTGGTCGCAAATGGGTCTTCAAAATGGACAATGGCCAAAGTTGTGGCAAAATGGCTTAAGGACAACAAAGTCAAGGTATTGTAGTGGCCATCACAAAGCCCTTACCTCAATCCTATAGAACAGTTGTGGGCAGAACTGAAAAAGCGTATGTGAGCAAGGAGGCATAAAAACCTGACTCAGTTAACCTAGCTCTGTCAGGAGAAATGGGCCAGAATTCACCCAACTTATTGTGCTTTGGGTCATTGTGCTTTGGGTCATTGTCCTTTTGAAGGAGGAAATTGTCTCCAATTAAGCGCCGTCCACAGGGTATGGCATGGCGTTGCAAAATGGACAGATAGCCTTCCTTCTTCAAGATCCCTTCTACCCTGTACAAATCTACCACTTTACCACCACCAAAGCACCCCCAGACCATCACATTGCCTCCACCATGCTTGACAGATGGCATCAAGCACTCCTCCAGCATCTTTTCATTTTTCTGTGTCTCACAAATGTTTTTCTTGGTGATCCGAACACCTCAAATTTGTCTGTCCATAACACTTTTTTCCAATCTTCCTCTGTCCAGTATCTGTGTTATTTTTCCAATCTTAATCTTTTATTTTTATTGGCCAGTCTGAGATCCTAAAATGTTATAATTAGGGGTTAGGTTTATGGTTAGGGTCAGGATTAGGGTAAAGGTTAGGTTTAGGGGTAAGGGTTAGGGAAAAATTATTTGGTATATAATGTACACTACCGTTCAAAAGTTTGTGGTCACTTAGAAATGTCCTTGTTTTTGAAAGTAAAGCAAATTGCATCAGCATTTGTGTGTTCGATTACAGGCTCAAAATGGCCAGAAAGAAATACCTTTCTTCTGAAACTCGTCAGTCTATACAAGCCCCCACACAGCCCCCACACAGTTCCCTCCTTATTTCCCCATGTCGGATTACTCCATAGGTTGAGATCATGTAATGCCAGCAATCGATATACAGTGGATTGTGCTGGTGTGTGTGCTCTCCACCTGAGCCAGGGAAAGTAGTCAGTCAGGACATTTTGTATGTTATCGATTGCATGTATTGATCAAGCAGAAGGTCCATTACATTAGCAGATAGGGATTTACTGTTTGCTAAAACCTCTATGTACATTTGAACCTCTGTTTATCTATATGTGGGATTCAAACCTCTGACAGCACTAAAATACATTGCAGTATTGATACCCAAGCCAGCGATACAATCTATGTTTTCTGGATTTGGATCAAGATGGTATGACACTGTACATTACTTTCCCCATTTTGCCATCTTACTTACAGGCCATTCCTAGACTAGTGATTGTCAGGTCTGTGGGCTGACACTAATTTAGTCCATTTCCAAGAGCTAGTTGTAATGCAAGTGGTCCTCCAAGAAGAAAATACCCTATATTGTCGGTCCATTTCACTGTATACAGAAAACACTGTACTCAAGTTGGATAACTCATAAAACTCTCTCTATGATATCATAACTCTAATTGTGTTGTCCCGTGGTGAAATGAAGTGCCTGCATGTTGGATCTCTCTCTCTCTATAAAAGTTAGGCATAGTTTAGGTGGTGGGCAGAAATGCGAGTGAGACAGAGAGATAGTGGCTATACTCTTTAACATCATCCTTGGCTCTGGCGCCAATATTTTGAACCAAGGACTGATGCTCCCCCCAATCCACAGAAATGTTGACAAATTTTACCCCAATAACTACCGTGAGATATGTGTCAACCTTGGGAAAATCCTCTTCATTGTCATTAACAGCAGACTCATACATTTCCTCACTGAAAACAAATGTACTTTTTACCAAATTACCATACGACAGACCATGTATTCACCCTGCACACCCTAATTGACAAACAAACCAAAACGAAGGCAAAATATCTCAACTCAATTTGGCATGAGGGTCTGCTATACAGATTGATGGAAAGTGGTCCCACTGAGTATAAAATCCATGTACACAAAATTGGCAAAAAACGCACACATTTCTTTCCGCAGGACCGTGAGGTGAGACAGGGATGCAGCTTAAGGCCCACCTTCTTCAATATATATATCAACAAATTGGCCGGGGCACCGGAACAGTCTGCAGCACCCGGCCTCACCCTACTAGAATCTGAAGTGAAATGTCGACTGTTTGCTGCTGATCTGGTGCTTCTGTCCCCAAACACAGAGGGCCTACAGCAACACCTAGATCTTCAGCACAGATTACCTCAGACCTGGGCCCTGACAGTAAATGTCAGGAAGACAAAAATTATGATGTTCTAATAAAGTTCCAGTTGCCAGGACACAAATACAAATTCCATCTAGACACCGTTGCTCTTGAGCACACAAAAAAACTATACATACCTCGACCTAAACATCAGAGCCACAGGTAACTTCCACAAAGCTGTGAACAAGGCAGAAAGGCCTTCTATGCCATCAAAGGAACATAACATTTGACAAACCCATTACAGTAGGATCTGGCTAAAAATACTTTAATCAGTTATAGAACACATTGCCCAAAAATTCACAAAATGGGACAAACATTAAATTGAGACTCTGCATACATAATTCTGCAAAAAAATATCCTCAGTGTACAACGTAAACACCAAATAATGCATGCAGAGCAGAATTTGGCCAATACCCGCTAATTATCAAAATCCAGAAAAGAGACATTAAATTCTACAACCGCCTAAAAGAAAGCGATTCCCAAACCTTCCATAACAAAGCCATCACCTACAGAGAGATGAACCTGGAGCAGAGTCCCCTAAGAAAGCTGCTCCTGGTGCTCTGTTCAGAAACACAAACACACCCCACAGAGCCCCAGGATAGCAACACAATTAGACCCAACCAAATCATGAGAAAACAAGAAGAGAATTACTTGGCACATTGGAAATAATTAACAAAACAACTGACCAAACTAGAATGCTATTTGGCACCTAAAAAAAGAGTACATAAAGGCAGAATACCTGACCACTGTGACTGCCCCAGACTTAAAGACAGCTTTGACTATGTACAGTGTGCATAACCTTGCTATTGATAAAGGCCGCCATAGGCAGAATGGAGAAGACGGGCTATGAGGTGGAAACTGAGCTGCACTTCCTAACCTTCTGCCAAATGTAGGACCATATTAGAGACACATATTTGAAAATAAACCCAATTTTAATAAACCCTCATATCTAATGAGGAAGTACCACAGTGTGCCATCACAGCAGCAATATTTGTGACCTGTTGCCACAAGAAAAGGGCAACCAGTGAAGAACAAACACCATTGTAAATACAACCCATATTTATGTTTATTTATTTTCCCCTTTGTACTTTAACTATTTGCACATAATATTACATGTGCAATATCTTTATTCTTTTGGAAATTTTGTGAGTGTAATGTTTACTGTTCATTTTTGTTTATTTTACTTTTGTTTATTAACTATTTCCCTTGCTTTGGCAATGTTAACAGACAGTGCCTTGCGAAAGTATTCGGCCCCCTTGAATTTTGCGACCTTTTGCCACATTTCAGGCTTCAAACATAAAGATATAAAACTGTATTTTTTTGTGAAGAATCAACAACAAGTGGGACACAATCATGAAGTGAAACGACATTTATTGGATATTTCAAACTTTTTTAACAAATCAAAAACTGAAAAATTGGGCGTGCAAAATTATTCAGCCCCTTTACTTTCAGTGCAGCAAACTCTCTCCAGAAGTTCAGTGAGGATCTCTGAATGATCCAATGTTGACCTAAATGACTAATGATGATAAATACAATCCACCTGTGTGTAATCAAGTCTCCATATCAATGCACCTGCACTGTGATAGTCTCAGAGGTCCGTTAAAAGCGCAGAGAGCATCATGAAGAACAAGGAACACACCAGGCAGGTCCGAGATACTGTTGTGAAGAAGTTTAAAGCCGGATTTGGATACAAAAAGATTTCCCAAGGAGCACTGTGCAAGCGATAATATTGAAATGGAAGGAGTATCAGACCACTGCAAATCTACCAAGACCTGGCCGTCCCTCTAAACTTTCAGCTCATACAATGAGAAGACTGATCAGAGATGCAGCCAAGAGGCCCATGATCACTCTGGATGAACTGCAGAGATCTACAGCTGAGGTGGGAGACTCTGTCCATAGGACAACAATCAGTCGTATATTGCACAAATCTGGCCTTTATGGAAGAGTGGCAAGAAGAAAGCCATTTCTTAAAGATATCCATAAAAAGTGTTGTTTAAAGTTTGCCACAAGCCACCTGGGAGACACACCAAACATGTGGAAGAAGGTGCTCTGGTCAGATGAAACCAAAATTGAACTTTTTGGCAACAATGCAAAACGTTATGTTTGGCGTAAAAGCAACACAGCTGAACACACCATCCCCACTGTCAAACATGGTGGTGGCAGCATTATGGTTTGGGCCTGCTTTTCTTCAGCAGGGACAGGGAAGATGGTTAAAATTGATGGGAAGATGGATGGAGCCAAATACAGGACCATTCTGGAAGAAAACCTGATGGAGTCTGCAAAAGACCTGAGACTGGGACGGAGATTTGTCTTCCAACAAGACAATGATCCAAAACATAAAGCAAAATCTACAATGGAATGGTTCAAAAATAAACATATCCAGGTGTTAGAATGGCCAAGTCAAAGTCCAGACCTGAATCCAATCGAGAATCTGTGGAAAGAACTGAAAACTGCTGTTCACAAATGCTCTCCATCCAACCTCATTGAGCTCGAGCTGTTTTGCAAGGAGGAATGGGAAAAAATTTCAGTCTCTCGATGTGCAAAACTGATAGAGACATACCCCAAGCGACTTACAGCTGTAATCGCAGCAAAAGGTGGCGCTACAAAATATTAACTTAAGGGGGCTGAATAATTTTGCACGCCCAATTTTTCAGTTTTTGATTTGTTAAAAAAGTTTGAAATATCCAATAAATGTCATTCCACTTCATGATTGTGTCCCACTTGTTGTTGATTCTTCACAAAAAAATAGAGTTTTATATCTTTATGTTTGAAACCTGAAATGTGGCAAAAGGTCGCAAAGTTCAAGGGGGCCGAATACTTTCGCAAGGCACTGTATGTTTCCCATGCCAATAAGGCCCTTAAATTGAATAGAGAGTGAGGGATTGGGATATAAAGAGGAAGAAAGTTAGAGAAATTGTTCCTGTATCAGTAATGGGAAGCTAGAGCAGAGAGGGGTGTCGAGCCATAAATGTTCTGTACGTCCCACTGAGCTTGGCTCATTGATTAAGTCTGCGGGACCAGGGAGCTCCAAACTAACCCCATTTTTAACAATACACAGTGTGTATGTGCGTGTGCACGTTCGCTTGTGTATGTGTGTGCATGCTTGTGTGTGTATCTGTGTGTATGCACAAAAATGTACTGTACTGTTACAGTATACTGCAGCATCTCTGTAAGTTTATCTTAGTAAACTCAACGACTTTTAGAAGTTTGCTGAACAACCCTTGAGTGCCGTGAGGTTGAATTACACTATATACAGTGGGGAGAACAAGTATTTGATACACTGCCGATTTTGCAGGTTTTCCTACTTACAAAGCATGTAGAGGTCTGTCATTTTTATCATGGGTACACTTCAACCGTGAGAGACGGAATCTAAAACAAAAATCTAGAAAATCACAATGTAAGATTTTTAAGTAATTAATTAGCATTTTATTGCATGACATAAGAATTTGATACATCAGAAAAGCAGAACTTAATATTTAGTATAGAAACCTTTGTTTGCAATTACAGAGATCATATGTTTCCTGTAGTTTTTGACCAGGTTTGCACACACTGCAGCAGGGATTTTGGCCCACTCCTCCATACATACCCTCTTCAGATCCTTCAGGTTTCGGGGCTGTCGCTGGGCAATATGGACTTTCAGCTCCCTCCAAAGATTTTCTATTGGGTTTAGGTCTGGAGACTGGCTAGGCCACTCCAGGACCTTGAGATGCTTCTTACAGAGCCACTCCTTAGTTGCCCTTGGCTGTGTGTTTTGGGTCGTTGTCATGCTGGAAGACCCAGCCATGACCCATCTTCAATGCTCTTACTGAGGGAAGGAGGTTGTTGGCCAAGATCTCGCGATACATGGCCCCATCCATTCTCCCCTCAATACAGCGCATTCGTCCTGTCCCTTTTGCAGAAAAGCATGCCCAAAGAATGATGTTTCCACCTCCATGCTTCACAGTTGGGATGGTGTTCTTGGGGTTGTACTCATCCTTCTTCTTCCTCCAAACACGGCGAGTGGAGTTTAGACCAAAAAGCTCTATTTTTGGCTCGTGAGACCACATGACCTTCTCCCATTCCTCCTCTGGATCATCCAGATGGTCATTGGCAAACTTCAGATGGGCCTGGTCATGCGCTGGCTTGAGCAGGGGGACCTTGCGTGTGCTGCAGGATTTTAATCCATGACGGCGTAGTGTGTTACTAATGATTTTCTTTGAGACTGTGGTCCCAGCTCTCTTCAGGTCATTGACCAGGTCCTGCCGTGTAGTTCTGGGCTGATCCCTCACCTTCCTCATGATCATTGATGCCCCACGAGGTGAGATCTTGCATGGAGCCCCAGACCAAGGGTGATTGACCGTCATCTTGAACTTCTTCCATTTTTTTATAATTGCGCCAACAGTTGTTGCCTTCTCACCAAGCTGCTTGCCTATTGTCCTGTAGCCCATCCCAGCCTTGTGAAGGTCTACAATTTTATCCCTGATGTCCTTACACACCTCTCTGTTCTTGGCCATTTTGGGGAGGTTGGAGTCTGTTTGATTGAGTGTGTGGACAGGTGTCTTTTATACAGGTAATGAGTTCAAATAGGTGCAGTTAATACAGGTAATGAGTGGAGAACAGGAGGGCTTCTTAAAGAAAAGTAGGGACCAACTCCATATTAATGCCAATGAATTTGAAATAAGATGTTACGATCAGCAGGTGTGCACATACTTTTGGTCATGCAGTGTATGTTCTCATGTCACAGAATTTAGCAATCTTAGAACATTGATTTGTGACATATGGCAGAATTTACACAAGTAATAGGTCAGTCAATCAACCAATGAATTGTCTCAACTGTGTGTGTGATTGTCTGTGTAGTTGGTGCCATTGGTTCTGCCCTTTTGCCAATAACATATTCCATTTTCACTCCTCACTAGAGCAAACTCTACAAAAGGTGCACTACAGTACAGTACAGGCTGTATGTAGCACAGTGAGAAGGTATGAAGCCACCCCTGTTTTCTTGACAAGGTACTGATGAGAGGGATCAATGGTATTCCCTTTTAGCTGTCGAGAACACTGCTAGCCACAGAGATCCTAATTCATTTTAATATGTAATTCTATGCTCCCAGCCCCATAAGCTTCCATCCGACTAAGATAACCTATCTTAGGTCCATGCAAAACCAGGTAGTTCCACCAAACACCAATGAACGTGAGGATCGGAATAGTTCCTCTGTCTGTCTTTATCTCTCTTTACCTTCTGGTAGTCTTATTGTGAATTAAGTTTGTGTGTGTGTGTGTGTGTGTGTGTGTGTGTGTGTGTGTGTGTGTGTGTGTGTGTGTGCGATAATTATCATTGCATGACATTTTTTTCTTTCTCACAAATTCTGCAATAACCACATGGCTAAAGCAAAACAGACATTTTACAGTACCAAGTTCAAATCGGGCAGAAGGAGTGGATAGACAGATTTCCATTACATTTTCCTCTATTTTTTATACCTGGGGCTCTTTCTGTTTGATAGACCGACAAACAGACACACACACACACACACACACACACACACAAATGAGACAGTGGTGGATGCTGTTTTTATGCCCAGAATGATATGCGCTCATTCACCGTCCAACCAAACTTGCTTGACCTCCAGTCTCCCAGACAGAAGAATTCCGCTCATGGATTTTTTATCAGTCAGCTTCTCTCTTATGGAATTAAATGAATTTCTATTGATATAATTTCACCCATTCATTTGTAATGTTTTTTTATTTGGCTGATCTGTCCTTGTGCAGGCTTGTGTGTTCCTACATATTTTGTTCAGTTTAGGCTTCTTGCATAAGCCTTTCCAATGTAATCTGTTTTTCTTTTTCCTTTTCATTGCTTCCTTCATTCTTCTTTTTTCAAACGTAAGTAGGTTTTCACAGATTGGTTTGTAGGAGTGTGTGCGTGCGTGCGTGCATGTGTGCGTGCGTGCGTGTGTGTGTGCGTACTCTCAGCCCCAAACCAAAACCCACTTCATCAAAGTTGAACACCACCAAGCCGTAGAAGTATTGTGTGTGCGACTGCAAGAGTGTGGCTGCCATCTACAGGCAGAACTGTACAACTGCACCCTGACACAACAGATATATATTCCACTCTTGGTAGAAGCTGCCCCAAACCACAGATCTATGATCAGTTTACTCTCCCCCAATCAGGACCTTATACAACATTTCCCTTAGATCAGTGTCTGAGGGAACTTAATCTGTCTCCAGAAGTCCCAACCATCCATTTGATACATCCATTCTCTACCTAAATGTAATCTTTACTTTTTCAACCAATGATCTTGACCATAATATGCTAATACAAGTTAATGAAAGTAATGTGAAAGTATGTAAATTCTCACTGTATTGTATTAATGGCTCTTACTAGTTGCCAAACATGATGTGAGTTCATACATTATTGTAGAAGTACAACATACAGATTTAGTGTAAAATCCAATATAGAGATAGGAAATGCATTTGATATTGTTTTATATAATCTAAAATCAGTCACCTGAAAAGGCTTGAATGGGACACGGGGATGGAAGATATATGGTGCATTGTCACCTAAGACCAAATCTGGGACCTGTAGGAGACAAGTCAGGGACCAGCTGTTAGGAAAAGCCTACTGGAACACTGGTCTGTCTGTGAGAACCAAAGGTTTTAGTAACATTTACACAGTAGGCTGGTTTTCAAACACAGATTAAGTCCTGGATTAAAAGCACTCTCTAGAGCCAGACATGTATGTTCCCATCCCTCACCTTTGTCTTACCCATGGATCATTGTATTTCTCAACTGTTGTGGAAACTACCATACCATTTCTCTAAACCAACAATAGCTATAAGAACGTGGAAATCCTCTCCGAGTGAAGTATATTTCTCTGTCTCTCTATGACAAATTAAAGTGTACTGTATCCCTCTCTCCTTTTACTGCAAAGTCACTATCCCTCTCTCCTGAGCTACATGAGATGTCAGTCTCTCTCTCTCTGTAGCTGTGAGTCTACTCTTTTTCTCCGCAGCTAAATCCACTCTTTCCTTCTCTCACTCCATCCTTCTCTCCAAGTGAAGTGTGTTCCTCTCTCTGTATGGCAAAGTGAAGTGTGTTCCTCTCTCTGTATGGCAAAGTGAAGTGTGTTCCTCTCTCTGTATGGCAAAGTGAAGTGTGTTCCTCTCTCTGTATGGCAAAGTGAAGTGTGTTCCTCTCTCTGTATGGCAAAGTGAAGTGTGTTCCTCTCTCTGTATGGCAAAGTGAAGTGTGTTCCTCTCTGTATGGCAAAGTGAAGTGTGTTCCTCTCTCTGTATGGCAAAGTGAAGTGTGTTCCTCTCTCTGTATGGCAAAGTGAAGTGTGTTCCTCTTTCTGTATGGCAAAGTGAAGTGTGTTCCTCTCTCTGTATGGCAAAGTGAAGTGTCCCGCATCCCTTTCTCCCTTTACCGAAAAGTCACTATCTCTCTCTCCACTATCCCTCTCTTCTGAGCTGAATGAGATGTCAATCTCTCTCTGTAGCTGAGTCTACTCTCTCCCTTTTTGCAGACCACTTTCCTTCTCTCTATCCCTATGCCAAGTCTACTTATTTCTCCTCTCTGTCCCTAAATCTTATTTCCATTCTCTCTCTTTCTGTAGCTGAAGCAAAGTGAGGCGAACGCAGATACCAAAGAGAAGCTGCCCCTACGTCTAAGGATCTTTGAGAAGTTTCCTAATCGGCCCCAGATGGTCAAGATCTCCAAGCTGCCTTCTGATTTCACTGTTCCCAGAATCAGGTACCCTAACTGGGATCCATCAGGGGACACAACAAAGGACAGAACTTCTATGGCCTGGGTTCAGGTCAACAAATTCTTTATAGTTTAACAATAGTTTCAAGTTTTATTAGTTGTATGTACGGGATACACATCGTCCAATGAAATGCTTACTTGCACGTTCCTTGTCGATAATGCAATCCTTCTCGTTTGCCATGTCACTCTCCCTCAGAAAAGGGCAAGTTGGTTTAAGATAGCCCCAATTTTGTCTCTGCAGTTTCTATCAAATACTGTATTACCACAAAACCTCTTGGTAGGTTTTCAATCCACAATAATAGCAGCTAGCAGCCACCCTGTATAGGACTATAATTAGGGCATTTCCCTCATAGTAGAAGCCTTGTTTCTACAGGTTGGAATACTGAACCGTAACCCTTTTAGGATGATGCAATACGATGATACAGTAATACAGTCCATGTTTAAAAGCTGATTAGTGCACAGCCCTACGCTCTCGCAGACCTCCCTCTCTCTCCAGCCCATCACTTTGTCACAATAATCAGTCAGTCGGAATGTGTTCCTCTGTGTGTGTGACAGGGAGAGTTTCATGAAGCAGTTCATCGATCGGCAGCAGCAGGACACCAGCTGTCTGTTCCGCCGCCTTCCTTCCGCCTCCTCCTCTTCCTGTGACCATTCCAAGCGATCCGCCATAGAAGACAACAAATACATCGACCAGAAGGTATATACACACGCGCGCACGCAGACACACAGACGCACACGCACAAACACGCACTCCGACAGTCCACAACTAAAACATCAACCAGAAGCCGGAAGGTACACGCACTGTCTCTCTCTCTCTCTCACATTCACACACACACACATGCACGCA
This sequence comes from Oncorhynchus mykiss, assembly GCF_013265735.2. Lineage (NCBI taxonomy): Eukaryota > Metazoa > Chordata > Actinopteri > Salmoniformes > Salmonidae > Oncorhynchus > Oncorhynchus mykiss. The sequence continues at coordinate 3,076,401 of NC_048586.1, read as the reverse complement.
GGCATACACACTCCACCACGCTTCACAACAAGTACATTGACCTTAAGCCAGAAGGTACACACAATCTTTCTGCCTCTCATACACACACAAACAAAAACAGATGTTTACCGTAGTGATAACACAACATTTTATCTGACGGTTGGAGGGCGATCAATACAATATGGGGATGTTTGCTTGCTGCTAGATGAAATGTGTTTGTATTTGATAACACTTTTCAAATTTCTCAAAGAATTAGTCTGCAACATCTGTTCTACAAAGCTCCGCAGGTCAATATTCAGCATCAGAGCTCGCAACCTCCTGGAGAAGGAAACTACTATCAACAAAATCCTCCGGTAAGAATGATTGATTCATAGCCACACCACCGACACCACAAGTCATTCTGTTTATTTGACAGAAACATCAGATCTACTGTGGCAGTTAGGTCATACCAAATATATGTTCTTATTTTCCTACCATTCACTTCCAAGTCTGAAGTGCGTGACTGATAGACTGTGTAGTTCTGGAAGCATCAAGAATCACCTTGCTATATCCAAGGACACTCAGTGCCCCTGTGCCAGCAACGTCCATCCATTTTGCAGAGGGTGGACTGTTGTGATTTTTTTTCTTCTCTTCCTTGATATCATTTTGGAGACTGTTAATGCTGGTCTTTAATGCCCTTTGAAGCCTTGATCCATTCAATCTTTCTGCTTCTGTAAGAAAAGAATAAGAACAAATTAGAAGCATAAATTAACAAATTGAGACGGACGAATATACCTTAAATAGGTTTTTATATTTCCATTTACAGAAGTGCTGAACCCTCTCAACCTCAATGGTTTACTTTAAAAAAGTTGTATAATTTCCAGGAATTGTCACTAATGAAATAGATGCTTTATGAATGTACATTCAAGGACAATTCCACCACTTAATACCAGTTATTGTGCTGTTTGTATACAGCAGCAGGCAAAAGTGTGGACACACCTACTCATTCCAGGGTTTTTCTTTATTTTGTAGAATAATAGTGAAGACATCATGACTATGAAATAACACATGGAATCATGTAGTAACCAAAACATGTTATATTTGAGATTCTTCGGCGTAGACACCCTTTGACTTGATGACAGTTTTGCACCACTCTTGGCAATTCCCATAATAACAACCGAGTTTCATCTTAAACAACAGTCCAAACAACATGTATGCTTGTTAGAACACAACATTTATTATGATATTGAATGGCAAATCTCTATGGAATCCTAGTCTCTCGTGATTGAAGTCTGTATCTTTGGTGCTAACATTAGCAATGCTAGCTAAGCAGCCAACCATGCTGCATCTGAAATAGTGTTTTCAACAATAACAGCCAAATACAGACTCCCGTTGACGCGCGCGAGCAGTGTGGGTGCAATGATTGAATAACATGTATGTGTACATTTATTTTGCAACGCACGCGCACGCGACGTGAGCGTTGTGGTCAGCATATTAGATACTTACCCAAGAAGACTCACAGCTGTAAATGCTGCCAAAGATGTTTCTAAGTGAGCTGAATACTTATGCAATGACTCAATTTTATTTCTAAAGAAATATATACATTTTTTCAAAACAAAACACATTTTTCTTTGACATTACAGACTGTTTTGTGTAGATGTTGACATAAAATGACTAATAAATCAAATTTTATCCCACTTTGTAACACAATAAAATGTGAAGAAATCCAATGGGTCTGAATACATTTGCAAGACACTGTAGATAGCTGAAAATGACTGTCCATAATTAATTGTATTAGTCGTCTCAGGGATCAGATTTCAAAATGTCACAGAGAAGAAATTTCCGGTTTTGTTCATCACTATGAGCATTGCCTTATTTCTATTACAGCATATTGGATGACTTTCATTCATAATCCAAAACAAGAGTTTCTATTGGACAAATTCAGGTAGGTCTGTCACCATTTCGTTACGTTTACTTCCGTTTAAGAAACGTTTTTCAACCGAATCAACTGAATGAATACACCCCTGATCACCTGCACACACAGTTCACTTTCATAGCAGCCACATACAAACAGCATCATCACTTTGCTCATTGTATAATTCCTTCTCACATCTACGTGCTCTCCCCCTCCTCTAACCTTTTCCCTTTGCTTGTGAACATCAGTGCAGTGGTCTGTGAAACAGCTAACCGCTATACACAGCCTACATCGTTGTCACCAAATGTTCTAAAGTCATAGTCAACATACACTATATATAAAACAAGTATGTGGTCACCTCTTCAAATTAGTGGATTCGGCTATTTCAGCCACACCTGTTGCTGACAGGTGTATAAAATCGAACACACAGCCATGACATTTCCATAGACAAACATTAGCAGTAGAATGGTTTTAATGAAGAGCTCAGTGACATTCAAGGTGGCACCGTCATAGTATGCCACCTTTCCAACAAGTCAGTTCGTAAAAAGTTTTGCCCAGCTAGAGCTGCGCTGGTCAACTGTACAGTTGAAGTCGGAAGTTTACATACACTTAGGTTGGAGTCATTAAAACTCATTTTTCAACCACTCCACAAGTGTATTGTTAACAAACTATAGTTTTGGCAAGTCAGTTAGGACATCTTCTTTGTGTATGACACAAGTAATTTTTCCAACAATTGTTTACAGAGAGATTATTTAACCTATAATTCACTGTATCACAATTTCAGTGGGTCAGAAGTTTACATACACTAAGTTGACTGTGCCTTTAAACAACTTGGAAAATTCCAGAAATGTAATTTATGGCTTTAGAAGCTTCTGATAGGCTAATTGACATAATTTCAGTGAATTGGAGGTGTACCTGTGGATGTATTTCAAGGTCTGCCTTCAAACTCAATGCCTCTTTGCTTGACATCATGGGAAAATCAAAAGAAATCTGCCAAGACCTCAGAAAAAAAAATGGTGGACCTCCACATGTCTGTTTCATCCTTGGGAGCAATTTCCAAACACCTGAAGGTACCACGTTCATCTGTACAAACAATAGTATGCAAGTATAAACACCATGGAACCACACAGCCGTCATACCGCTCAGGAAGGTGACACGTTATGTCTCCTAGAGATGAACGTACTTTGGTGCAAAAAGTGAAAATCGATCACAGAACAACAGCAAAGGACCTTGTGAAGATCCTGGAGAAAACACGTACAAAAGTATCTATATCCACAGTAAAACGAGTCCTATATTGACATAACCTGAAAGGCCGCTCAGCAAGGAAGAAGCGACTGCTCCAAAACCGCAATAAAAAAGCAAGACTACGGTTTGCAACTGCACATGGGGACAAAGATCATACTTTTTGGAGAAATATCCTCTGGTCTGTTGAAACAAAAATAGAACTGTTTGGCCATAATGACCATCGTTATGTTTGGAGGAAAAAGGGGGAGGCTTGCAAGCCGAAGAACATCATCCCAACCGTGACTCATGGGGGTGGCAGCATCATGTGATGGGGGTGCTTTGCTGCAGGAGGGACTGGTGCACTTCACAAAATAGATGGCATCATGAGGTAGGAAAATGATGTGGATATATTGAAGCAACATCTTAAGACATCATTCAGGAAGTTAAAGCTTGGTCGCAAATGGGTCTTCCAAGTAGACAATGACCCCAAGCATACTTCCAAAGTTGTGGCAAAATGGCCTAAGGACAACAAAGTCAAGGTATTGGAGTGGCCATCACAAAGCCCTGGCCTCAAATCCCATCGAAAATGTGTGGGTAGAACTGAAAAAGCATGTGCGAGCAAGGAGGCCAACAAACCTGACTCAGTTACACCAGTGCTGTCAGGAGGAATGGGCCAAAATTCCCCCAACTTATTGTGGGAAGCTTGTGGAAGGCTACCCGAAACATTTGACCCAGGTTAAACAATTTAAAGGAAATGCTACCAAATACTAATTGAGTGTATGTAAACGTCTGACCCACTGGGAATGTGATAAAATAATTAAAAGCTGAAATAAATCATTCTGTCTACTATTATTTTGACATTTCACATTCTTAAAATGAAGTGGTGATCCTAACTCACCTAAGACAGGCACTTTTTATGAGGATTAAATGTCAGGAGTTGTGAAAAACTGAGTTTAAATGTATTTGGCTAAGGTGTATGTAAACTTCCGACTTCAACTGTAAGTGCTGTTATTGTGAAGTGGAAATGTCTAGAAACAACAATGGGTCAGCCACAAAGTGCTAGGTGACGCATGCTCACAAAACAAACTACTGAGTTCCAAACTGCCTCTGGAAGCAATGCCAGCACAAGAACAGTTCTTCGCAAGCTTCATGAAATTGGTTTCCATGGCCTAGCAGCCGCACACAAACCTAAGATCAGCCAGGCGTCGGCTGGAGATGTGTAAAGCTTGCCATCAGTGGAAACATGTTATCTGGGGTGATGAATCATGCTTCACAATCTGGCAGTTGGACGGATTAATCTGGGTTTGGTGGATGCCAGGAGAACGCTACATGCCCGAATGCATAATGCCAACTGTAAAGTTTGGTGGAGAGGGAATAATGGTCTGGGCTGTTTTTTATGGTTTCGGCTTGGCCTCTTAGCTCCAGTGAAGGGAAATCATAACGCTGCAGCATACAATGCATTTTAGACGATTCTGTGCTTCCAACATTGTGGCAACACTTTGGGGAAGGCCCTTTCCCGTTTCAGCATGTCAATGCCCCTGTACACAAAGCGAGGTCCATAGAGAAATTGTTTGTCGAGATGGGTGTTGAAGAATTTGACTGGCCTGCACAGAGCTCTGACCTCAACCCCATCCAACACCTTTGGGAAGAATTGGAATGACGACTGCAAGTCAGGCTTAATGCGTTAGTAAACCCGAGACAATCACGCAGTAAATTGTACAGCAAGCAGTTTAGCAGTTACACCATTGGGCCCAGGCGGCAATAAATTAATAAAACCAATAGCTTACCTTTACTTGAAGAGTTCCAGTGTTAGCTAGCTGGCTAAGGCTATCCAACATAAATAACATTCCTCTCTTTTTTTGCTGGGTGTTTGAGTAGGCTAAATTAGCTAGCTCATTAGCTCATTCATTCTCTGATCATTTGTCAGTTCATGCTGCAAGAGCTCTGATAGGTAGGAGGATGTCCTCCAGAAGTCATCCTAATTAAGTCTATGGAAGGGGGTGGGAACCATGAGCCTCCTAGGTTCTGTATTATAGACAATGTACCCAAAGGAGGACGGAAAATAGCTGTCCTCAACCTACAGCATGGTGCTACCCCAGAGAGTGTTGATGAGGCTACTGTAGACCTTCATTGCAATCAAAACAGTGTGTTTTAATCAGTTATTTGGTGACAGGTAAATATATTTAACGATAATCGAGAATTTCAATAAGCATTTCTCTACGGCTGGCGATGCTTTCCACCTGGCTACCCCAACCCCGGCCAACAGCTAGCTCTGCACCCCCCGCGGCAACTGGCCCAAACCCCCCCATCCCGCTTCTCCTTCACCCAAATCTAGACAGCTGATGTTCTGAAAGAGCTGCAAATTCTGGACCCGTACAAATCAGCTGAGCTAGACAATCTGGACCCTCTCTTTCGAAAATGATCCGCCACCATTATTGCAACCCCTTTTACTATCCTGTTCAACCTCTCTTTTCTATCGGCCGAGATTCCTAAAGATTGGAAAGCTGACACGGTCATCCCCCTCTTCAAAGGGGGTGACACTCTAGACCCAAATTGCTGCAGACCTATATCTATCCTACCCTGCCTTTCTAAAATCTTCGAAAGCCAAGTGAACAAACAGATCAACGACCATTTCGAATCCCACCGTACCTTCTCCACTAAGCAATCTGGTTTCCGAGCAGGTCACGGGTGAACCTCAGCCACGCTCAAGGTCCTAAACGATATCATAACCGCCATTGAACGATATCATAACCGCCATTGATAAAAGACAGTACTGTGCAGCCGTCTTCATCGACCTGGCCAAGGCTTTCGACTCTGTCAATCATCGTATTCTTATCGGCAGACTCAACAGCCTTGGTTTCTCAAATGACTGCCTCGCCTGGTTCACTAACTACTTCTCAGATAGAGTTCAGTGTGTCAAATTGGAGGGCCTGTTGTCCGCACCTCTGGCAGTCTCTATGGGGGTGCCACAGGGTTCAATTCTCGGACCGACTCTTTTCTCTGTGTATATCAATGATGTTGCTGTTTTTGCGGGTGATTCTCGGATCCACCTCTACGCAGACGACACCATTCTGTGTACATCTGGCCCTTCTTTGGACACTGTGTTAACAAACCTCCACACAAGCTTCAACTCCATACAACACTCCTTCCGTAGCTCCATCTGCTTTTAAATGCAACCGATCGCTACCCACCCGCACAACTTGCATCACTACTCTGGACGGTTCTGACTTAGAATATGTGGACAACTACAAATACCTAGGTGTCTGGCTAGACTGTAAACTATCCTTCCAGACTCACATTAAGCATCTCCAATCCAAAGTTAAATCTCGTATTGGCTTCCTATTTCGCAACAAAGCCTCTTTCACTCATGCTTCCAAACATACCCTCGTAAAACTGACTATCCTACCGATCCTTGACTTCGGCGATGTCATTTACAAAATAGCCTCCAACATTCTACTCAGCAAATTGGATGCAGTCTATCACAGTGCCATCTGTTTTGTCACCAAAGCCCCATATACTACCCACCACTGTGAACTGTACGCTGTCGTTGGCTGGTCCTCGCTACATATTCGTCGCCAAACCCACTGGCTCCAGGTCATCTATAAGTCTTTGCTAGGTAAAGCCCCGCCTTGTCTCAGCTCACTGGTCACCATAGCAACGCCCACCCATAGTATGCGCTCCAGCAGGTATATTTAACTGGTCATCTCCAAAGCCAACTCCTCCTTTGGCTGCCTTTCCTTCCAGTTCTCTGCTGCCAATGACTGGAATGCATTTCAAAAATCACTGAAGTTGGCGACATATCTCCCTCACTAACTTTTAGTGTCAGCTGTCAGAGCAGCTTACCGATCGTTGCAGCTGTACACAGCCCATTTGTAAATAGACCATCCGACCAACTACCTACCTCATCCCATATTTTTTTAGTTTTTCTGCTCTTTTGTACACCACTATTGGCCTATTTATTGCCTTACCTCCTTACTTCATTTGCACACACTGTATACAGATTTTTTCTTCCTGTGTTATTGACTGTACGTTTGTTTTTCCCATGTGTATCTCTGTGTTGTTGTTTTTGTCTCACTGCTTTGCTTTATCTTGGCCAGGTCGCAGTTGTAGATGAGAACTTTTTCTTAACTGGCCTACCTGGTTAAATAAAGGTGAAATAAAAAAATGACAAATAAATACAATGTAGTATTGTTTTTTCTAAAAAGGATAACTTGTTTATGTTTTACTGAGTAGGATTATTCTCCCTTCCTCCTCTGAGGAGCCTCCACCGCAGTCAATAGACATGAAATTATAGAACATCACTAAATACTTTGTAATAACAACCTAAATGTTAAATGTGTGAGTTACTGAAAATCAAAATGGCACATTGCTATGATTTTCAATGTTAAATAACATTCATATATGAGAACAATATTTTTGTGAACCAATGTTTCATTTTGGAAGAAACATGTTCCGGGGAAAGGCAATACAGTGCCTGATTTCATAGACAGACTATTTTTAGAACTTAAATTCCTGTGAAACAACACACTTTTCTCAACATTCAACCTTCATAGAAATTTGTTGATTGAGATATTCCTTTAAAGGTATTTATCAATGTTAATTACACCTTCATGAATATGCTGTGAATGCTTAATCTATGCTGATAATAATTGCTTAATGTATGCAACCTTTAAAGAAAGTGTTACAAATTGTTTTTGTGTATTTCCACTGGTTTTCTGTATCAATTGCCATTATAGAGAAATCGTGTAGTACTTCTGATGTTCTTATTCCAAAGGACACCCATCCTGAGGAGAGACCCACAAATTAAAAAGCCTGATTTAGCCGCTGATATTACAAATACAATTCTCAAAGAGTCAAAGGGAACACAGCAGAGCATTGCCATTATTTATCTGGCATGCATTACCTTCACAAACATGTACACACATGGCTTGTACCAAACAGCGTATGCTGAGTGGATACTTTGAGGGCCAACTACTGAAAGCGCTCCGTCCCCAGTGTCCAACACCATATACGCCAAGAACGCAGGTCTTGTACATACACAAGCATATGTACTCACGCACGGGCACACACAGACACACACACCCTTCTGACAGATTCACCTGTGTGATCTAGTAATTGGAGGATTAAACATCTGGCACGGCGGTAGGTTAGCCAGACTAGTGTGTGTGCGTGTGTTCCTTCCTCTCTTTCTCCTAAGCTGCCAAACAGACACTACATCTGAAGTCATCACATGTATCATTTGGCCCGCCCACCCTCTCTCTCTCTCTCTCTCTCTTTCTCTATCTTTCTCAATCACACAATCCTTCTCACACACTCACAAACAACACACAGACACACACACTGCTGAAGTCCAGTTAGTCATTAGCTGGGTTCTGGAACATGACTCTGCAATTACCTCACTTAAACAGGATGTCCTAATCGCCAGAGTAACTAATATAGAATGATAATGTGAATAGGGCCTGCTTTGGATGAATAGCCTGTTTGACTGCTGAGGGGAGGAAGAGAGGTGTAGTTGCATGGATATTTTTCATGTTTTGCTGTCAAAGTACCCAACCTGACACACAACACACATCACAGGCTGGGACTGCCCCTGGAGCTTTTAGCGTATAAGTGCCTTGTTCAAGGGCAAAATGGCAGTATGAAGTATATGGGATATTGAAGTCGTTAACTCTCCAGGTGCCAGCTCCAGGTGCCCTGCAGATTTCTCCCTGTCAGTTCAGGGATTCGAACCGGCAACCCTCCTCTTACCATCCATTCTCTTTAACTTTGAGGCCCCATCACTATCTATTTTTGGTCTATTTTGACTATGTTGTGTGTATTTGCACTGTGCTGTGAATGTGTCTCCTGTTCTGTGTGTTTCAGGGCTTGTACCAGACAGCGTATGCTGAGTGGATCCTTTGAGGGCCAACCACTGAAAGAGCGCTCCATCCTCAGTGTCCAACACCATATACGCCAAGAACGCAGGTACACACACAAGCATGTGTACTCACGCACGGGCACACACACACACGCACACTAATGTGCATGCAAAAGCAGACAAGCATGTACACCATGCACATATACTCACACACAATCTCACACCAATGGTATATTTCAAAGCTATGTCTTAACCTTTGACCCTGTGCTCTCTCCAGGTCTCTGAGACATGGCTCCACTAGTCAGAGGATCAGCAGAGGAAAGTCCCTGGAGACACTCACACAAGATGTGAGAAACACACACGCACGCACACACACACACACACACACACACACACACACACACACATTGTTAATAATGGAGGTATTTAATGCTTAGTTGAACAGGACACGTACATTTCCACATCCCATCCCTAGTGGGCAACAGCCCAAGGCCAGATGCTTGGCGAGCGCCAGTAAGACGTGATCAGTGATATCGGTGTACTTGCTGTTTACCTACACTATTCTGTAAAAGAACATACATTACTTTTCCTGCAGGCATATTTAGTTGCCTGCTGATTGGCCATCAATGGGCTTCAAATTGTTGGGTAGGTTAGGCCACCAGAACATTCACACATACCCAATCAGCAAGAAGTTGTCTGGAGTTCACAAAGCCGTGGAAGCCCACACAGTTGCAATGTTATTAATGCAAACTGATATCATGTTCCATATTGGTGCCCATCACTAATAATTACTTTGTGTACGTATGTGGGTGTGGTGTGGGTGATTGGCATCTTACCTTTTGTCATGGCATGCATTTTTGTTTCTTTTTGTACATATTATTATTTTGTCACCATGAACATTGCATGCTGCTTTGGCTGGCCGACTAGCGAGAGTCAGAGCAGAGATCGCACTGGCACCAGGTAAGTACACTACAACCCTAGGACATGCATTCAACACCGGTCCACTCACTCTTACTGTCACGCCACACACAGTTATATCAGGTTATGGAGCAGGTAGTCAGGCTAGGACCCCTAGACATAGCAAAATGTCACACACTCACACACACCCTGACCCTTCTTTCCTCTCCCTTGTAGCATTCCAGTACAGTGCGTTATCGTAACGCCCAGCGAGAAGATAGTGAGATCAAGATGATCCAGGAGAAGAAGGAGCAGGCCGAGATGAAGCGGTACACGCACATACACACACACACACACACACACACACACACACACACACACACACACACACACACACACAACTCTCTCACACACACACATACAGACACATACATGCACACACAGGGTGTTGTGCCCAGTAAAGAAACACAGAACAGGCCACTCACCAATTTACAGTAAATCATCAATCTACAACCGTTTCATATCTTCCCACTCTTAGCAACCGTTTCATATCTTCCCACTCTTAGCAACCCTTTCATATCTTCCCACTCTTAGCAACCGTTTCATATCTTCCCACTCTTAGCAACCCTTTCATATCTTCCCACTCTTAGCAACCCTTTCATATCTTACCACTCTTAGCAACCGTTTCATATCTTCCCACTCTTAGCAACCGTTTCATATCTTCCCACTCTTAGCAACCCTTTCATATCTTCCCACTCTTAGCAACCGTTTCATATCTTCCCACTCTTAGCAACCGTTTCATATCTTCCCACTCTTAGCAACCGTTTCATATCTTCCCACTCTTAGCAACCGTTTCATATCTTCCCACTCTTAGCAACTTAAGTCCTTTGCTCCACCCTTGAACCTTTGAAGTTTGCTTCATTATTTGTTTGACAAATTACCCTGCATTTTAAGGACAGAATGAAATGATCATGTCTTCTTTTCCTGTGTTACCTATGTGTTGTTATCATTGTGTCTGTTTACATTTTGTGTGTGTGTGTGTGTGTGTAACTTTGTTTGTGCGTGTGTGTGTGTGAGCAGCAAGGTCCAGGAAGAGGAACTGAGGGAGAACCATCCTTACTTTGACAAACCTCTCTTCATTGTGGGGAGAGAGCACCGCTTCAGAAACTTCTGTAGGACTGTAGTGCGGGCACGCTTCAATGCGTAAGTTAAGACGATTACTTGCTCTGAGGCTGTAGACCAGAGGAGAACGACTGCCCCCACGGAAGTTCAAGGCAGACCACGATACTGCAGGCATTATTTTCAGAAAACAGGATCCCCCGTTATACTGAATAGAAAAATGGCCATCTCTGTGGTCAGTCATTGTATTAATAAAACAAATTTACAAGACAATCATGGTGCCAATAATTGTTTCTATTACACCAGATGGTCCTTGAACTGACTATTTTTCAATCGCACACAGAAAGAGTTATAAGGATAATTGAGTTGCTAATGGCAGCCTGCAGTACCCTGGTCGGACTTCAACTTGAGTTACTCAATAAGAGGGTTCCTGGAGTAGCTTAAACTGTGTAATGTCTCCATGAGACGCCATCTTAACCGACTTCCTTTGGCTTCAATGCTCTATTCAATTGACTATCTGCATTGACCCTTTTATTTAATGGATTATTTTTGCACTGACTATTCACACTCACAGGACTCCACACAGTCACACACACACACACACACACACACACACACACACACACACACAATTAATTTGCTCACACACACATAAAACGTAGACACATTCATACTGACAATACACACGCACACCCACACACATACAATCATCATATGCGCTACTGCAACTCTGTTTATCATAATCCTGATGCCTAGTCGCTAGGGATGTAAGGATTCACTGATACGGTCCCTGATTCAAATGTTTAAGATACGACTGCATCGGTCTGCGGACCCCAAAACCGATCCAAATGTAGCATGCATCGGTCAGAAAATCGTTTCAAACGATGCGTATCGCAAATTAGAAATGTTTTGGGCTCTTTCTTTCTACCTCCTGAAAATACCTAGTAATTTAGCATGCCAAACACACCTAGGGAATATCAGTAGCCTAGTCAAACCGCACACTTTGCCCAGCTCCGCTCTGAAGAGTGCGAGGTAGGCGGCCTGTTCAAATGCTAAAATGGCTTGCGCAATATTAGGCTTTATTAGTTGAGTGACAGTTGAGTGACAATGTCATTTGCTGGGTTATTAGTATCTATGCACTGTTAAAAACGATACTTTTTTAATTGTTCAGGTTCACCATCAGCAATAGTTATGTGTATGGTCATTTTTTGACATACAGGGTAAAGTTCATTTCATAATGAGGAATAATTTTGCAAGGCGCACTGCATGGCCAAAGCGGGAAGAGAAAAGAAGCTCACTAAAAATGTCCAAATGGTCAAAACCATTTGGTATTGAGATCGGGGTGAAATTCAAAGTTGTGCTACATATTAATTGAATATGTCATAGCTAATTTGTAAACAATAAATATTGATAGACTACTAGCTCAAACGCTTAATCTGCAAAAATGACAAGTTAATTAGTGGGTGATGGTAATTTCGGAACCAAAGACAAAAAACATAGACTACATTGCCCTCCCTAATCTGATAGTAGTAGTGGGGTGGTAGATACCTAGTATCCCTTATGGCTCAGATCAGGTGCCTACATAGTATACACACCATAGACATACATACATACATCACGCACACAGTACACACACGCACACACACACACACACACACACAGTACATACACACACACAGTGCAAACACACAGATTTTTATTAGAAATGGAAAATGGATGTGTTAGTGCATCGTATCGCATCGAACCGAGTCGATTAATTCTCCAATCAAACCGAATCGCACCGAATCGTTTCAAACCAATACGCTTCATTCCTGTATGATATCGTAGCTCCCTTTATTTAGATAGGTATCGAATCGTCTTGAAAGGAGGGGAAAGCATATCACTACTAGTCACCTTACCTTACAGCAATCAATCAAATGTATTTATAAGGCTTTTTCATCAACAGTTGTCATGAAGTGCTTATACAGAAACCCTATAGGGGAAAGCCCTGCCTCCAGTTGTTTGCTTAGAAATTCTAGGAACAAAATGAGGCCTGCGTCTTGTGTGTGTAACTGTTTTAAAGTCACCATTGGCCCCATGGTGAAATCCCTGAGCGGTTTCCTTCCTCTCCGGGAACTGAGTTAGGAAGGACTCCTGTATATTTGTAGTGACTGGGTGCATTGATACACCACCCAAAGTGTAATTAATAACTACACAATGCTTAAAGGGATATTCAATGTCTGCTTTCTTTTGATTTTGACACATTAAGCAAATTCTTACTTCTGAATGTATTTAGGCTTGCCATAACGAAGGGATTGAATACTTACTGACTCAAGACATTTCAGCTTTTCATTTTTAATTAATTTGTCAACATAAAAAAAAAAATACATACTTCCACTTTGACATTATGGGGTATTGTGTGTAGGCTAGTAACACACAATCTTAATTTAATCCATTATAAATGCGTGCTGTAACACAACAAAATGTGGAAAAAGTTAAGGGGTGTGAATACTTTCTGAATGCACTGTATATAGTGAAAACAATAGTGGTCCTAGAACGGAACCTTTAGGAACACCGAAACGTACGATTGTTTTGTCAGAGGACAAAACATCCACGGAGACGAACTGATATCTTTCTGACAGATAGGATCTAAACTAGTCAAGAACTTGTCTGCATAGACCAATTAGGGTATCCAGTCTCTCCAAAAGAATGTGGTAATCAATGATATGAAAGCGCCACTAAGGCCTAGGAGCATGAGGACAGACACAGAGCCTTGGTCTGACGCCATTAAAATGACATATCTACCACTCCAGTGTCCCTGCACATGTAGATATGGTCTTGGCATTGACCCTGTATATAGTTTACTTACTATATACAGGGTTGTGTTCTTTTTATGTATATTTATTGTACGTTTTTGTTCTACTTTACATTATTTTGTAGTACTACTGATATTGATTACTGCACTGTTGGGAAAGAGCTTGCAAGATAGGCATTTCACTGTACTTGTGCACGTGACAATAACACTTGAAACTTGGGAAACTATTGAGTCTGTACATAGGAATGAATGGTGTCATGTGATCGATGGCTTTGTCCATTCATATATACATTCATTGCTGTAGACTCATATGGTGTCTAACATCTAAGGGCAAGCCAATCACAGGCAATGATTGCAATAGCATGTTAAACCGGCACAATGTCTTCGGATGAGTTGTAATAAGTTTAGCACTTAGGGGGACTTGCATGTCAGCAAAAAATTGAAAAAGGGGTGGTGCGCACCAACCAAGGCAGAAGTGTTCAAGAACAAGGCTCTAACAATGAAAAACATTCATATTTACTATAGCTCAATGCACTCTATTACTTTGCTAATACCCATTTATTCTGTGCTGCAATGTAAAGTGCTACCCAAACTGTTTTAGCAACACATGCCATGAAAAGAAAATGTAATCTGTTTTCATGTCTATTTGTTTGTCCATTTGTCCAGATCCAAAACAGATCCGATAACAGGAGCGGTGAACTCCAAATACCACCAGCTTTAGTAAGTCTTCTACTCCCATTGTTGATGGGTAAATATTGCATAATAGTCTTGTTTCTCTTATTCTGTCTTATTTATCTAAAAACAATACCAATCTCTTATGAGGGATGAAGATTGCAAAAACTAAAAAGTTGTGAAATAGGTTTTTAACATTGCATAAACTGATTGGAGTTCTGCCCAGGTTCCCAGGCTTCCAGCTCTGATTATCAAACAAAGAGATAAATTCATTTCTATCTGGTTGCCAGGGGACTTTCATATGGATCTAGCTGGGATGGTGCTGTAGGGCTGCAGTGCGGTCGGATACATGCACGAGCACAAGCACACGCAATGCACGCATTAGCATACAGACACATAACACAAGCTATGCAGATGTGCAACAACGCGAACACACACACTCAGGCATGCACACTCCATCACAGTCCTTAGATGATCCCACTCATTATGCAGTCTGTGTGTGAGGTTTTATATAAGTCATATTTCATCAGAACTGAAACAAAGTAGCATGGCCCACTTACAACTCACACTGCAGTGATGGGTCTACTAAGGATCTGCATGTGTGTGTTCCTTACTAAACTAGTGAGTGCTTATGCCTGCGTGTGTGTGTGTTGTGTGCCTGTATGTGTTCTTTATTCCTCAGTGATCTCCTGGGGCTGGTCACCTATCTGGACTGGGTGATGATCGTAGTGACCATCTGCTCCTGTATCTCCATGATGTTTGAGTCTCCTTTCACCAGGGTCATGCATGTACCCACTCTACAGGTAACTGATATACTGTAGCTGCCATCCATGTCCACTGCGCGACGCACACTCACTGCATACTGTGTAGACCCAGTGGTCACCAACCTTTTCTTGAGTCAAGATTACTTTCACAGTCAAAAAGCAAGCCGAGATCTACCGCTCAGAATTACTTTAACCTAATAAAAACAGTTATTTAGGAATGAGATTTGTGCAGTTGGCAAAGCCTGTAAATATTGTTCTTCTCAGACCATATTATATTTAAAACACCAGCTTTGATAACAAAATAGATCAGTTGGTTTAGCACTTGCGAGGCACAGCTGAGCATAAATTTAAATAATTTGCTAATAATTTGATTTTGTATTTTACTGGACCTGCATCTGATAGTCATGGTGTTGGGAGCAAAAAAAAACTGTGAAATCAGGACGTCGGTGATCTTCAGGTCGGAAAGTCAGAGCTCTAGAAAGATGCCAGAGTTTCCGACTGAGAATTCCGAGTTGGATGCCTGTTCAAAACTATTTTCGTTTTTTTTACTGAGAACCTAGTTGTTTTGAACACGGCATTAGTCTCAGCAGAGGGAGAGAGAGAGCAGCAGAGGGTCCGTCTCTCACGGTCCCTGCTCTCTCCTTCCTTTCCTCCGGTGAGACTGACCAGACAGAGGGTCCGTCTCTCACGGTCCCTGCTCTCTCCTTCCTTTCCTCCGGTGAGACTGACCAGAGACACCGCCTCTTACGGTCCCTGCTCTCTCCTTCCTTTCCTCTGGTGAGACTGACCAGACAGAGGGTCCGCCTCTCACGGTCCCTGCTCTCTCCTTCCTTTCCTCCGGTGAGAATGACCGGAGACACCGCCTCTCACGGTCCCTGCTCTCTCCTTCCTTTCCTCCGCTGAGACTGACCAGACAGAGGGTCCGCCTCTCACGGTCCCTGCTCTCTTCTTCCTTTCCTCCGGTGAGACTGACCGGAGACACCGCCTCTCACGGTCCCTGCTCTCTCCTTCCTTTCCTCCGGTGAGACTGACCAGACAGAGGGGCCGTCTCTCACGGTCCCTGCTCTCTCCTTCCTTTCCTCTGGTGAGACTGACCGGAGACACCACCTCTCACGGTCCCTGCTCTCTCCTTCTTTTCCTCTGGTGAGACTGACCGGAGACACCGCCTCTCACGGTCCCTGCTCTCTCCTCCCTTTCCTCCGGTGAGACTGACCAGAGACACTGTCTTCTACGGCGAAACTCGAGTTGCATCTGCCTCATGCACAAATTCATGTTGTTCCTATGACCAAAGAAAGTGAAATATTCCTCGATATTAAAATAAACACGACGAGCTGCTAATGATAATGCAAGGTCATTGTGAGGCCATTTACTTAACAGCCAAAGATTTCAAGACTAAAGACTGGTTTATACTACAGGTGTATTCGTAAATTCAATCTGGGGTGCCAGAGTGCGCTCTGGGCGTTCGTAAACTCAGAGCGTTGTCAGATTGTCAGTTCGTAAATTCAGAGCATTTCGCTCTCGGAGCGTTCAGAGAGCACACTGGCAGCTCTGGCCGAGGAGTAGGCTTGATCCGAGCGTTCCGACATAACAACAACAGTCAAGCTACCAAGCTAACTGGCTAACATTAACTAGCTTGGTAGCTACTTCCAGACACATGAGAGAACAGCTCACTCTGACCAGCAGAGCTGGTTAGGCTGTTTTTATGTTATCCAGAGTAGAGGTCGACCGACTAATCGGAATGGCCGATTAATTAGGGCTGATTTCAAGTTTTCATAACAATCAGAAATCAGTATTTTTGGATGCCGATTTGGCCAATACATTTTTTCTTTCAGTTTTTTTACACCTTTATTTAACTAGACAAGTCATTTAAGAACACATTGCTATTTTCAATGACGGCCTAGGTACGTACGGTGGGAAGCTAGGGGGCACTATTTTTATTTTTGGAAAAATAATGTTCCCAAAGAAAACTGCCTATTTCTCAGGACCAGATGCTAGAATATGCATATAATTGACAGCTTAGGATAGAAAACACTCTAAAATTTCCCAAACTGTAAAAATATTGTCAGTGAGTATAACAGAACTGATATTGCAGGTGAAATCCTGAGAAAAGTCCAATCAGGAAGTGACTCTTATTTTGAAACCCCTGTCTTTCTATGCATCCATATTGCCCATTGAAAGGGATATCAACCAGATTCCTTTTTCTGTGGCTTCCCTAAGGTGTCTACAGCCTTTAGACGTAGTTTCAGGCCTTTATTTTGAAGAATGAGCGTAAACGTCCACATTGCGTAAGTGGTCAGTTGTTGGCTCTGTGTGATTTTTGCGCAACGCAGAGAGGTAGCCATTTTTCCTCCCAGTCCTAGTGAAAAGCCAACTGTCCTGGTTGATATATTATCGAATAGATATTAAAAAAACACCTTGAGGATTGATTATAAAAAAAGTTTGCCATGTTTCTGTCGATATTATGGATATAATTTGGAATTTTTGTCTGCGTTGTCGTGACCGCTATTTCCTGTGGATTCCTAGGCATAACGCATCAAACTAACGGAGGTATTTAGATACAAAAAATATCTTTATGGACTAAAAGGAACATTTGCTGTCTAACTGGGAGTCCCGTGAGTGAAAACATCCAAAGCTCATCAAAGGTAAACGATTAATTTGATTGCTTTTCTGATTTTCGTGACCAAGTTACCTGCCGCTAGGTGTATATAATGTTTTGTTGGTATATCGATAAACTTACACAAACGCTTGTATTGTTTTCTCTGTGAAGCATAATTTCAAAAATACAATTATCCCGGATCCGGGATGGGTGGTTCCAAGAGCTGCCTTGTTCAGGGGCAGAACGACAGATTATTACCATGTCAGCTCGGGGGTTCAATCTTACAACCTTACAGTTAACTAGTCCAACGCTCTAACCACCTGCCTCACGAGGAGCCTGCCTGTTACGCGAATGCAGTAAGAAGCCAAGGTAAGTTGCTAGCTAGCATTAAACTTATAAAAAAACAATTAATCAATCATTCATAATCACAAGTTAACTACACATGGTTGATGATATTACTAGTTTATCTAGCGTGTCCTGCATTGCATAAAATCGATGCGGTGCGCGTTCGCGAAAAAGGACTGTCATTGCTCCAACGTGTACCTAATCATAAACATCAACGCCTTTCTTAAAATCAATACACAAGTATATATTTTTTAACCTGCATTCAAACAGCACTTTCGTGTGTTTTGCCAGCAGCTCTTCGCTGTGCTTCAAGCATTAGGCTGGTGTAACCGATGTGAAATGGCTAGCTAGTTAGCTGGTGCGTTTCAAACGTCACTCACTCTGAGACTTGGAGAAGTTGTTCCCCTTGCTCTGCATGGGTAACGCTGCTTCGGGGGTGGCTGTTGTCGATGTGTTCCTGGTTCGAGCCCAGGTAGGTGCGAGGAGAGGGACAGAAGCTATACTGTTACACTGGCAATACTAAAGTGCCTATAAGAACATCTAATAGTCAAAGGTATAGGAAATACAAATCGTATAGAGAGAAATAGTCCTATAATTCCTATAATAACTACAACCTAAAACGTCTTACCTCTGAATATTGAAGACTCATGTTAAAAGGAACCACCAGCTTTCATATGTTCTCATGTTCTGAGCAAGGAACTTAAATGTTAGCTTTCTTACATGGCACATATTGCACTTTTACTTTCTTCTCCAACACTTTGTTTTTGCATTATTTAAACCAAATTGAACATGTTTCATTATTTATTTGAGGCTAAATTGATTTTATTGATGTTTTATATTAAGTTAAAATAAGTGTTCATTCAGTATTGTTGTAATTGTCATTATTACAAATACATTTAAAAAATTGGCCGATTATTCGGTATCGGCTTTCTTTGGTCCTCCAATAATCGTTGTTTGACATTGAAAAAATCATAATCGGTTGACCTCTACAGTTGGTGACCAACTGTGCTGCTGGCAACAATTTAATTACGCTTTTTTTGCTGACCTTTACTGACACCTGCCATATTCAACGGGTGTTGAGCATTATTCTGCGCTCTGGCACACTCAGACAAGAGTGCTCTGGAATCGGAGTAGATAGCCAGAGAGAATTTACCAGCTACAGTGCCTTGCGAAAGTATTCGGCCCCCTTGAACTTTGCGACCTTTTGCCACATTTCAGGCTTCAAACATAAAGATATAAAACTGTATTTTTTTGTGAAGAATCAACAAGTGGGACACAATCATGAAGTGGAACGACATTTATTGGATATTTCAAACTTTTTTTAACAAATCAAAAACTGAGAAATTGGGCGTGCAAAATTATTCAGCCCCTTTACTTTCAGTGCAGCAAACTCTCTCCAGAAGTTCAGTGAGGATCTCTGAATGATCCAATGTTGACCTAAATGACTAATGATGATAAATACAATCCACCTGTGTGTAATCAAGTCTCCGTATAAATGCACCTGCACTGTGATAGTCTCAGAGGTCCGTCAAAAGCGCGGAGAGCATCATGAAGAACAAGGAACACACCAGGCAGGTCCGAGATACTGTTGTGAAGAAGTTTAAAGCCGGATTTGGATACAAAAAGATTTCCTTTAAACATCCCAAGGAGCACTGTGCAAGCGATAATATTGAAATGGAAGGAGTATCAGACCACTGCAAATCTTCCAAGACCTAGCCGTCCCTCTAAACTTTCAGCTCATACAAGGAGAAGACTGATCAGAGATGCAGCCAAGAGGCCCATGATCACTCTGGATGAACTGCAGAGATCTACAGCTGAGGTGGGAGACTCTGTCCATAGGACAACAATAGTCGTATATTGCACAAATCTGGCCTTTATGGAAGAGTGGCAAGAAGAAAGCCATTTCTTAAAGATATCCATAAAAAGTGTCGTTTAAAGTTTGCCACAAGCCACCTGGGAGACACACCAAACATGTGGAAGAAGGTGCTCTGGTCAGATGAAACCAAAATTGAACTTTTTGGCAACAATGCAAAACGTTATGTTTGGCGTAAAAGCAACACAGCTCATCACCCTGAACACACCATCCCCACTGTCAAACATGGTGGTGGCAGCATCATGGTTTGGGCCTGCTTTTCTTCAGCAGGGACAGGGAAGATGGTTAAAATTGATGGGAAGATGGATGGAGCCAAATACAGGACCATTCTGGAAGAAAACCTGATGGAGTCTGCAAAAGACCTGAGACTGGGACGGAGATTTGTCTTCCAACAAGACAATGATCCAAAACATAAAGCAAAATCTACAATGGAATGGTTCAAAAATAAACATATCCAGGTGTTAGAATGGCCAAGTCAAAGTCCAGACCTGAATCCAATCGAGAATCTGTGGAAAGAACTGAAAACTGCTGTTCACAAATGCTCTCCATCCAACCTCACTGAGCTCGAGCTGTTTTGCAAGGAGGAATGGGAAAACATTTCAGTCTCTCGATGTGCAAAACTGATAGAGACATACCCCAAGCGACTTACAGCTGTAATCGCAGCAAAAGGTGGCGCTACAAAGTATTAACTTAAGGGGGCTGAAAAGTTTTGCACGCCCAATTTTTCAGTTTTTGATTTGTTAAAAAAGTTTGAAATATCCAATAAATGTTGTTCCACTTCATGATTTTGTCCCACTTGTTGTTGATTCTTCACAAAAAAATACAGTTTTATATCTTTATGTTTGAAGCCTGAAATGTGGCACAAGGTCGCAAAGTTCAAGGGGGCCGAATACTTTCGCAAGGCACTGTATGTCTAATGACAGTTGTCACAGTGACCTCATGAACATTCTATTGAAAAGGTTACTTGCATAGATGGAGTCTTTTGTTTAGATATGTAGCTAGCTAACTAAACAATTAACCATAATCCCAATTCATAACGTTACTACCCTGCATAAATCTGCAGGTAGCTAACCAACCAAGTTCAAAAAAAAAAAAAAGCCTATATATCCACTGATGCAGACCTTTGGAACATCTAAATTGTAAAAAGTCTAATAAATCCATGTAATATAGCATACACCATCCCAATAAATACATAATGTATTTTAGACAGGTCTAAAGAAACATGATATGAAGAAAATGTAGTCTATTTCAGAAGAACAGAATAACATACTCTGAGTTGTACTTAGGTTAGACCCCGATCTGGCTATGCCATATGGATGTGGTGTCACATTCTGACCTGTATTTCCTTTGTTTTGTCATTATTTAGTATGGTCAGGGCGTGAGTTGGGGTGGGCAGTCTATGTTTGTTTTTCTATGTTTTGGGTATTTCTACGTTTCGGCCTAGTATGGTTCTCAATCAGAGGCAGGTGTCATTAGTTGTCTCTGATTGAGAATCATACTTAGGTAGCCTGGGTTTCACTGTGTGTTTGTGGGTGATTGTTCCTGTCTCTGTGTTTTGCACCAGATAGGGCTGTTTTTGGTTTTCCACGTTTATTGTTTTGTAGTGTTCGTGTTTTTCTTTTTGTTATTAAACATGAATCAATATAACCTCGCTGCGTTTTGGTCCGCCTCTCCTTCACCACAATAAAACTGTTACATGTGGGCTACACTAGTTCATTTAGCAGACAAGATTTACTTATAATTCTATGGCATTATTTTCTATTATTTTTATAGAATGAAGAATGCAATTGAACATCGATGAATGAAATAGAAAGGATATTTTCTCCAAACGATTTGAGGGAGTGCACACATGCAGCTATTGTGTGTTGAGCTGTTAACAAAGAAACAGCTACCCCTATATGCTTCATTTAAAGTTATTTCAATGTTGGGCTATATGTTTAGATTTTTATTACATTCTAAGGCTGCATGATGCAACTCTAATGATTTTTGTCAGCCATCAAGTTGAGTAGGGCTAATGAACAGCAAAAGCACTGGCCTATGTCAATCTACTAGTACAAAAGCAAATGTGCCTATAGCAGGAAAACACCAATCTCAAAAGTAACAACAAAAGTCATTATGCATGTAATGCTTTTTTTATGAAGGTGCATTTCTATGGTGAGAATAATCTTCCCAAAACTTGAAACTCACACACCGTGTAGGTATGCCAGTTAGGCTCTACACCCATTGTAAAGCAGATGTAAGGTGCTTAATTTTAACAGAACATATAGGCCTATGGGCTACATGAGGTGTACGACTATGATTTGAAAAAGTTGCAAAAAAGGTAATGCACTGCCTTAAGCTGGGCATCATTCACAAGTGATAATATATCATTTACAATTGATAGACTAATATTGTCACCCATTACACAACAAATGAAAATATATTTTATATTTGAGATTTTTCAAGTAGCCACCCTTTGCCTTGACGACAGCTCTTGGCATTCTCTCAACTAAATTCATGAGGTAGCATTTCAATGAAAAGGTGTGCCTTGTTAAATTAATTTGTGGAATTTATTTCCTTCTTAATTATTTGAGCCAATCAGTTGTGTTGTGACAAGGTAGGGGTGGTATACAGAAGATAGCCCTATTTGGAAAAAGACCAAGTCCATATTATGGCAAGAACAGCTCAAATAAGCAAAGAGAAATGACAGTCCATCATTACTTTAACATATAAAGGTCAGTCAATATGGAATATTTCAAGAACTTTTAAAGTTTCTTCAAGTGCAGTCGCAAAAACCATCAAGCACTCTGATGAAACTGGCTCTCTTGAGGACCGCTGTAACGCTGAGTGTGCGCTGAGAGTCGGGAAGCAAGTTCAGGGAGTGAATCATTCAATAAATAAATGAAAACATAATACAAAACCAGACACACGAACAACGCACAGACATGAATCTGAAACAGAAACAATGACGCCTGGGGAAGGAACCAAAGGGAGTGACATATATAGGGCAGGTAATCAGAGAGATGATGGAGTCCAGGTGAGTGTCATAATGCACGTAACGATGGTGAAAGGTGTGCGCCATAATGAGCAGCCTGGTGACCTAAAGGCCAGAGAGGGAGCACACGTGACAACCCCCACAGGAATGGAAGACCCAGAGTTACCTCTGTTGCAGAGGATAAGTTCATTAGAGTTAACTGCACCTCAGATTGCAGTCCAAGTAAATGCTTCAAAGAGTTCAAGTAACAGACACATCTCAACATGAACGGTTCAGAGGAGACTGTTTGGATCAGGCCTTCATGGTCGAATTGCTGCAAATAAACCACTTCTAAAGGACACCAATAAGAAGATTAGACTTGCTTGGGCCAAGAAACACGAGCAATGGACATTAGACCGGGGGAAATTTGTGATTTTTAGTTCCAACAGCAGTGTCTTACACAACCTCCAGGCTGTGTAAGGGCTATTTGATCAAGAAGGAGAGTGATGGAGTGCTGCATCAGATGACCCGGCCTCCATGATCAACCGGCCTCAAGCCAATTGAGATGGTTTGGGATGAGTCAGACTGCAGAGTGAAGGAAAAGCAGCCAACAAGTGTTCAGCATATGTGGGAACTCCTTCAAGACTGTTGGAAAAGTATTTCAGTTGAAGCTGGTTGAGAGAATTCCAAGAGTGTGCAAATTATTTTATTTTTTTGTTATTAAAATGTTTATTTAACCTTTATTTAACTAGGCAAGTGTAACTGGGCATGTTATCAAGGAAAAGGGTGGCGACTTTGAATAATACAACATAGATTTAGATTTGTTTAAAAAAATCTGTTAATATATGATTCTGTATGGGTTTTTTTGTTACATAGTTTTGTTGTCTTCACTATTATTCTACAATGTAGAAAATAGTAAAAAAAAAATAAAGAATATCCCTTGAATGAATAGGTGTGTCCAAACTTTTGACTGGTACTGTACTAAATAATATATGTGTGAAATTTGTTTTGATTTAGAATGGACCATTATCATGCCCCTGTCTCTAAACAGAGGCAGCGGAAATAAATACATGTCATCAATGCACTTGAGTAGCGAATGGAGGACTCTTTTCCAGTGGTTCATTTAAAAAAAAAAAAAAAATGTGTATATATTATTGTTCAGTAAACAGTAGATACAACTTATTGTACAGAGTTACGTACTGTGCAAATTTTTTTTGTGCTGCTAACTTTATCCCGGTCCCAGAGATGACGGTCTACACACTAAAAGGGTTCTTTGGCTGGGCCCATAGGAGAACCCTTCTGGGTTCCATGTACCTGAAACCAAAAAGGGTCATTCCAAAGGCTTCTCTGATGGGGATTTTATAGTGTAGAGATGATGAGGACAAGGCTTCAACCTGAATACATAAAGGTTGAATGAATAAATAAATCAAATATTTATTGGAACCTAATGTCTGGTGTGTTTCAGATAGGAGAGTATGTCTTTGTCATCTTCATGAGTATCGAGCTGAACCTGAAGATCATGGCGGACGGCCTGTTCTTTACTCCCACAGCCGTCATCAGAGACTTTGGAGGAGTCATGGACATCTTCATCTACCTCGTAAGTTCATGGATTTGGATTCATATAGCACTTTTTTTTTTACTGATAATCAAAGAACTTTACATTGTGTGTGGAAAACTCACCTCAACCACCACCAATATATGGGTGATGCCACGGCAGCCATTTTGCGCCAGAAAGCTCACAACGCATCAGGTATCACAATATGTAATTGCAACCAGTTTTGCCAGCTTAGGGGAAATGTTGTGCAACGGGAGATTCTTACAGGATGTTTTTGATATTTACCTAAAGAAAGCATGGTCTCTGACTGGCTTTCCAAGTAAAGTATATTCCTCTGGAATACACCTTGATGATTCTAGACCTCTGTCTCCCATAAAGGGTACTCCCATGTGACTTTGGAGTGGACATAATATGCCTTTTGTTAGAGTAATGAAAAGATACATTCTTCATGTGAGAATAAGCAGACTCTGTTTGATTAACGCTATTGCTAATGAGTTCGGGAAGATGACGCAGTGAAACTTTTGAAGATAGCTTTTTAATGACTGATGATCAACTTCATTTCGTCGGGATGCGTCGATCATAATTTATTTTCTTGTTTTTTTTGTGAGCTGTTAGTTTTTTTAGGCCGTCTTTCAAAACAACTTCCCTTTCTTGTTTGGGAATATAATTTGCATATAGATGATATAATTGCATGAGAGATGGGAGAGAATTGAATTGTAATAGCTCTGACAGGCACACTCCACACAGACAGTGGTCCAAGGTTTACCTTACCATTACTTATGGGGCGGGGGGGGGGGCTCACCTCCCTGCCTGCCTAGCTCTGTTGCCTCCTCCTACCTAAATGAGTTTTGTTCTATAGGTGTCAATTGACAATGTTACTGCCAGAGGGCCTGTGGGATGGTGTAGTTAAAATTAGTGGTGTTATATGAGTGTGTTCTTAGCTTTGTATAGCATGCAAAGGGCAACGCAGTGTGTCCGATGGGCTTTGTCATTTTACTGTTTGATTAGAAAGGTCAGGTCAGGATCTGCGTTTCTAATGACCTCCCTCCCTCCCCACCATCTCCTTCCCTCTTCCTCCTTCTTCCTCTCTCTCTCCCCCCTTTTTCATTCTCTCCATCATCTTCCTTTTCATCTTCCCCCTCTCTCTCCCTTCCTTTCTTTCTCTCTTCCAGTGTAGTCTGATCTTCCTGTGTTGGCTGCCTCCTAACGTGCCTCCGGAGTCTGGGGCTCAGCTGCTGATGATGCTGAGGTGTCTTCGCCCCCTTCGCATCTTTAAACTGGTGCCCCAGATGAGGAAGGTGGTGCGGGAGGTCATCAAGGGTTTCAAGGAGATTTTCCTGGTTAGTGGTGGCCACACAAGCACGCACACACAGTGTGAAAACTTGCACTTGTAGATGCACACACTAAGAGACACATACACAGGCTTGTAAGCATACACATACTCGGACAGACAGAAATGCACATGAATGCACAATTACATGCGCATTGAGCCACATTCTTACTTTAGCTCCACCTGCTTAACTCAAGTTTCCATTGACATCAATTAATGACTTATGCTATAGTCTGAGTGGTCTGTGCTCATCTCAACTCTGGATCAGGCCCATTGTGGACAGTTGAACCACACTAAGTAAAAACACTCGCATACACTTTACATGTATACACAGTGGATACATTTTGGACCAAACTCTGGAGCTAAGCCTGATTGTGGAAATGCTCCATATGAGACACACAGACATGAAGTGATTATTTTGACAAAGTTTGACCTAACTTTGTAGAGTAGATTACTGTAAGATGCTGAATGTGAGGTTTCCTCTGCCCTCTGTGTTCTCTCACACCCTACAGATCTGCCCAGCAGCCCAGAGGCTATTTGACTGCGTGGGAAAGCCCTGGCTGTCTATAACCCTCTATTGATCTAACACACACAAACACACACGCGAAAACACGCGCACACACTCACAGGTTTCCATTTCTTCCTTTTTACTTGAATGTGTCTGTGTGTGTGTTATAGGTCTCCATCCTGCTCCTGACACTAATGCTGGTGTTTGCAAGCTTCGGCGTCCAGCTCTTTGCTGGAAAACTAGCCAAGTGCAATGACCCCCACGTATTCCTTCGGGTATGACCAAGCTCTTTACAAAATTGATTTTTCCAAACATAGAAGAGCAGAAATTTCCATTAAAAGCCATGGCCATATTGGGCGTACTATTTTAAATGATGGATTCCTAAAACAAATTGTTGTAATGTAGTTATTTGATATTGATGAAACCAGAAAATCTGATTTAAATCAGAACATTGTCATTATGACATCTCGTACCATCTACTGTATGTCCATTCTACCCATTCAATTTGCATGGTGTAGTGACATCTGTGCTCTCTGGTTGTTTGTAGGAGGACTGCCATGGAATCTTCCGGATCAACGTGAGTGTGTCTAAAAACCTCAATCTCAAACTAAGACCAGGAGAGAAGAAGCCTGGCTTCTGGGTGCCAAGAGTGTGGTGAGTGATTAGGATTGGCTGAAACATATATAGTGCTGGGCTGGCACTAAACCTTGCACACACTGTAGCCCTCCAGGACCATGAGTAATGATGGTGTCATTACTATAGTTCTACTCACTACATAAAGTATGTTTTAATTATAATACTTTTTTTTCAGGGCCAACCCTCGCAACTTTAATTTTGACAATGTGGGTAATGCCATGCTGGCTTTGTTTGAGGTCCTGTCACTCAAAGGCTGGGTGGAGGTCCGTGATGTCATCATTCACCGCGTCGGACCGGTACACACATTTACTGTCTCTTTGCCTCGGCCTCTCTCTCTTTCTCTCTCTCTCTGTATCTCTGACTTTGTCTCTCTCTCTCTTTCTGTCTGTCTGTATCTCTCTCCTCACTTTCTTCTCTCCTCACTTTCTTCTCTCTTCTCTCGCTCTCTCTCTCTCTCTCTTTCTTCCCCTCTTCCTCTCTCTCTCTCTTCCCCTCTCTGCTTGATGATAATACTGGACCCTACATACATTGTAAGAAGTAATGACACACCTTTGTCTCTCCCTGCAGATACATGGTATCTACATCCATGTGTTTGTCTTTCTGGGCTGTATGATTGGACTCACTCTGTTTGTCGGAGTGGTCATCGCTAACTTCAATGAGAACAAGGTAAGAGATCCAAGATCCAAGAGAGCACAATTCTGTGCTCTGTGCGTTTTTCCCAGTTTCAACAAAGTTGAACACAATCATGTACTGGCATGGCGTAGCTGGAGACTGTACACCTCGAATACTGACTTGTATCCCGGGTGACCTGCCTTGCACACCTTCCTGACGATAATGATTGGTGTTCCTCTCAGATGTATTCATAAAGCCTTTATAACGCCGTCATAAGACCTGGGTCTGTGTGTGTATTTTTCCTCCCCAGGGTACTGCTCTGCTGACAGTGGACCAGAGGAGGTGGGAGGACCTGAAGAGTCGACTGAAGATAGCCCAGCCTCTCCACCTCCCCCCACGACCAGGTGTGTGAGAGAGAATAAATAAAATGTCTGTTTCGCTCTCTCGCTCTTCTCTTCTATTTTCTCTTCTCATATCTCTTGTCTACTGTGTCCTAATAAGCTCTCTGTCTCCTCTGACCAGCGACAGAGTTTTAAATCACTGACTCTCTAGTGACATTAAAATGCTCAGAACTCATCCACTAACCCACCCCCTGTGATAGAGTAGAACTTATACACTATTTCATTACGCAAAGACTAGAGTCCTCACAGACAAATACACACACACGCCCACACACAGAGAATGAACTGTTTTCAACAAGAGTATAAGTTATATTAATGATCGATCGCTTCTACTGATCTAATTGAGCATCCCAACTCAGCTCTTTGCCGAGGTCACTTCCTCTTGACAAACAAATCCTTCACCCAGTTAGATCGTACCATCCTCAGCATGGTAATACACAGACTGATCTACACAGCTTGTTATGCTGTTTTAACTGCAGAGGTGTATATGTGAAGGAGTGAGAAGAAGAACAGGGGAATGAAAGGAGAAGTGCATGGGAATCAGGGGAGGGAATAGGCACCACATAGCCAGTTAGTACAGAGCAAAGAGAAAATCAATGATTCGGTCTTAGTCAGCGGCTCTGCTGGGTAGAACTATGTTAATCTCCACTCTGATCCACATCCAAAAACCTTAGGCTCTGGCCTGACTCACTTACTCACACACACTTACTCAATGTGCAGCTCAACCCAGTGTTAGGGAGCTAAGGGAGGCTCGCTTGGCCAAATCGTTTCCGGTTCCTCCTCTCTATTCAGAAGTGTCTGCATTCTGCACACTTAACATTGCGGTAGAGAGACAGCTGATGAATCTTGCTGTTAAAATCTATTGGTTGATTGAGATGTTGCGTTATACTGGACTGGGGATGGGCTAGCATTGGCTGAGGCTGCAGAATAAGGGCTGGGCTAGTGTTTACTGGGGCTGAGGCTATTGTTTACTCGGTTTGGGATTGGGATAGTGTTTACTGGGGCTTGGGCTGAGCTAGTGTTTACTGGGGCTGGGCTAGAGTTTACTGGGGCTTGGGCTAAGCTAGTGTTTACTGGAGCTGGGATAGTGTTTACTGGGGCTTGGCTAGTGTTTACTGGGGCTTGGCTAGTGTTTACTGGGGCTGGGATAGTGTTTACTGGGGCTGGGCTAGTGTTTACTGGGGCTAGGCTAGTGTTTACTGGGTCTAGTGCTGGGCTGGTGTT
The DNA here is from genome assembly GCF_013265735.2 of Oncorhynchus mykiss. Lineage (NCBI taxonomy): Eukaryota > Metazoa > Chordata > Actinopteri > Salmoniformes > Salmonidae > Oncorhynchus > Oncorhynchus mykiss. The sequence continues at coordinate 3,047,168 of NC_048586.1, read as the reverse complement.
AACTGGGATGGGGCTAGTGTTTACTGGGTCTGGGGCTGGGCTGCTGTTTACTGGGGCTGGGCTAGCATTTACTGGGTCTTGTGCTGGGCTAGCATTTACTGGGGCTGGGGCTATTGTTTACTGGGTCTGGGCTAGTGTTTACTGGGTCTGGGCTAGTGTTTACTGGGGCTGGGATAGTGTTTACTGGGGCTTGGGCTGAGCAAGTGTTTACTGGGGCTTGGCTAGTGTTTATTTGGGCTTGGAATGAGCTAGTGTTTACTGGGGCTGGGCTAGTGTTTTATCTGGGGCTTGGGCTGAGCTAGTGTTTACTGGGGCTGGGCTAGTGTTTTATCTGGGGCTTGGGCTGAGCTAGCGTTTACTGGAGCTGGGCTAGTGTTTACTGGGGCTTGGCCTGGGCTAGTGTTTACTGGGGCTGGGCTAGTGTTTTATCTGGTGCTTGGGCTGAGCTAGTGTTTACTGGGGCTGGGCTAGTGTTTTATCTGGGGCTTGGGCTGAGCTAGTGTTTACTGGGGCTGGGCTAGTGTTTACTGGGGCTTGGGCTGAGCTAGTGTTTACTGGGGCTGGGCTAGAGTTTACTGGGGCTTGGGCTAAGCTAGTGTTTACTGGAGCTGGGATAGTGTTTACTGGGGCTTGGCTAGTGTTTACTGGGGCTTGGCTAGTGTTTACTGGGGCTTGGCTAGTGTTTACTGGGGCTTGGCTAGTGTTTACTGGGGCTGGGATAGTGTTTACTGGGGCTGGGATAGTGTTTACTGGGGCTGGGCTAGTGTTTACTGGGGCTGGGCTAGTGTTTACTGGGTCTAGTGCTGGGCTGGTGTTTACTGGGATGGGGCTAGTGTTTACTGGGTCTGGGCTACTGTTTACTGGGGCTGGGATAGTGTTTACTGGGGCTGGGCTAGCATTTACTGGGTCTTGTGCTGGGCTAGCATTTACTGGGGCTGGGGCTATTGTTTACTGGGTCTGGGCTAGTGTTTACTGGGGCTTGGGCTGAGCAAGTGTTTACTGGGGCTTGGCTAGTGTTTACTAGGGCTGGGATAGTGTTTACTGGGGTTTGGGCTAAGCTAGTGTTTAATGGGGTTGGGCTAGTGTTTACTGGGGCTTGGGCTGAGCTAGTGTTTACTGGGTCTTGGGCTGAGCTTGTGTTTATTTGGTCTGGGCTAGTGTTTACTGGAGCTTGGCCTGAGCTAGTGTTTACTGGGGCTTGTCCTGAGCTTGTGTTTATTGGGGCTGGGCTAGTGTTTACTGGGGCTGGGGCTATTGTTTACTGGGTCTGGGCTAGTGTTTACTGGGGCTTGGGCTGAGCAAGTGTTTACTGGGGCTTGGCTAGTGTTTACTAGGGCTGGGATAGTGTTTACTGGGGTTTGGGCTAAGCTAGTGTTTACTGGGGTTGGGCTAGTGTTTACTGGGGCTTGGGCTGAGCTAGTGTTTACTGGGTCTTGGGCTGAGCTTGTGTTTATTTGGTCTGGGCTAGTGTTTACTGGAGCTTGGCCTGAGCTAGTGTTTACTGGGGCTTGTCCTGAGCTTGTGTTTATTGGGGCTGGGCTAGTGTTTACTGGGTCTTGGGCTGAGCTAGTGTTTACTGGGGCTGAGCTAGTGTTTACTGGGTCTTGGGCTGAGCTTGTGTTTATTTGGTCTGGGCTAGTGTTTACTGGAGCTTGGCCTGAGCTAGTGTTTACTGGGGCTTGTCCTGAGCTTGTGTTTATTGGGGCTGGGCTAGTGTTTACTGGGGCTGGGGCTATTGTTTACTGGGTCTGGGCTAGTGTTTACTGGGGCTTGGGCTGAGCAAGTGTTTACTAGGGCTGGGATAGTGTTTACTGGGGTTTGGGCTAAGCTAGTGTTTACTGGGGTTTGGCTAGTGTTTACTGGGGCTTGGGCTGAGCTAGTGTTTACTGGGGCTGAGCTTGTGTTTATTTGGTCTGGGCTAGTGTTTACTGGAGCTTGGCCTGAGCTAGTGTTTACTGGGGCTTGTCCTGAGCTTGTGTTTATTGGGGCTGGGCTAGTGTTTACTGGGTCTTGGGCTGAGCTAGTGTTTACTGGGGCTGAGCTAGTGTTTACTGGGTCTTGGGCTGAGCTTGTGTTTATTTGGTCTGGGCTAGTGTTTACTGGAGCTTGGCCTGAGCTAGTGTTTACTGGGGCTTGGGCTTGACTAGTGTTTACTGGGGCTGGGCTAGTGTTTACTGGGGCTGGGCTATTGTTTACTGGGGCTTGGGCTGGGCTAGTGTTTGCTGGGGCATGGGCTTGACTAGTGTTTACTGGTTCTGGGCTAGTTTTTACTTGGGCTGGGCTAGTGTTTACTGGGGCTGGGCTAGTGTTTACTGGGGCTGGGCTACTGTTTACTGGGGCTGGGCTAGTGTTTACTGGGGCTTGGGATGAGATTGTGTTTACTGGGGCTAGTGTTTACTGGGGTTTAGTTTGGGCTAGTATTTACTGGGGCTTGGGCTGAGCTTGTGTTTACTGGGGTTTAGGCTGGGCTAGTGTTTTCTTGGGCTGGGCTAGTGTTTTTGGGGCTTGGGCTGAGCTAGTGTTAACTGGGACTGGGCTAGTGTTTACTGGGGCTGGGCTAGTGTTTACTGGGGCTTGGACTGAGCTAGTGTTTACTGGGGTTGGGCTAGTGTTTACTGGGGCTTGGGCTAAGCTAGTGTTTACTGGGGCTGAGCTAGTGTTTACTGGGGCTGAGCTAGTGTTTACTTGGGCTTGTCCTGAGCTTGTGTTTACTGGGCCTGGGCTAGTGTTTACTGGGGCTTGGGCTGAGCTAGTGTTTACTGGGGCTGGGCTAGTTTACTTGGGCTTAGTATGAGCTCCATCTATATTGGAAAGCATCATAATCATTTCCTAAGGAAAGGTGATGAGGAAATGATTTAGGCTATTGGAATTCACCCTGCTGTTTGGGTCTGGTCTGGTGTTGATCCTCACTCCTCTCTCCACTCTGAGCTAGTGTTTACTGGGGTTGGGCTAGTGTTTACTGGGGCTTGGGCTGAGCTAGTGTTTGCTTGGGCTGAGCTAGTGTTTACTGGTGCTGGGCTAGTGTTTACTGGGGCTTGGCCTGAGCTAGTGTTTACTGGGGCTGGGCTAGTGTTTACTGGGGCTTGGGCTGAGCTAGTGTTTACTGGGGCTGAGCTAGTATTTACTGGGGCTGAGCTAGTGTTTACTGGGGCTGGGCTAGTTTACTGGGGCTTGGGCTGAGTTAGTGTTTATTTGGGCCATGCTAGTGTTTACTGGAGCTTGGCCTGCGCTAGTGTTTACTGGGGCTTAACCTGAGCTAGTGTTTACTGGGGCTGGGCTAGTGTTTACTGGGGCTGAGCTAGTATTTACTGGGGCTGAGCTAGTGTTTACTGGGGCTTGGCCTGAGCTTGTGTTTACTGGGGCTGGGCTAGTGTTTACTGGGGCTTGGGCTGAGCTAGTGTTTACTGGGGCTGGGCTAGTTTACTGGGGCTTAGGCTGAGTTAGTGTTTATTTGGGCCATGCTAGTGTTTACTGGAGCTTGGCCTGCGCTAGTGTTTACTGGGGCTTAACCTGAGCTAGTGTTTACTGGGGCTGGGCTAGTGTTTACTGGGGCTTGGCCTGAGCTAGTGTTTACTGGGGCTTGGGCTGAGCTAGTGTTTCCTGGGGCTGGGCTAGTATTTACTGGGGCTTGGGCTGAGCTAGTGTTTACTGGGGCTGGGCTGGTGTTTACTGGGGCTTGGGCTGAGCTCGTGTTTACTGGGGCTGGGCTAGTGTTTACTGGGGCTTGGGCTGAGCAAGTGTTTGCTGGGGCTGGGCTAGTGTTTACTGGGGCTTAGGCTGAGCTAGTGTTAGCTCAGGTATACAGTACATACAGGTCTCATTTTGCCTACCAGGTACTCACATCCACCTGTTATGAATGACCTTTCATTAGTTTTATACAGCATAGAAAAGAGATGATGAGGCTGCTCTTAAAGCAATGGTGAGGTTAACATGCTTGTCCTGTTAACTCAGGAGACTATTAGCAGTAACACATTAAGTATTAACAATGATTTACAGTAGGATGGATTTTGTTCCCTATGTTATTTGGTGCCAATGTTTCAAAGTCAAGCATATAAGCAGGGACCAGGCATCTATAAGAGTTGTATTATTTTGTATATACAGTATAATCATCAGGAGATTATGTAGGGGTCCACGTTGGTAACTGGGGGGCCCTGCCTTGATTGGGTAACTGATTCATATATTTTTTTTATAAAGTACATAATAAATTAATGTTACTGGGCCAGTAACATCATTATTATTTATTTTAATATAGTATTTAACATCATTATTTCTAATATGTATTTATCCAACACCAGGAGCCCGCTCTCACTGTTAAAAAATGTGTGGAAGGCCTAAAAACTCCTCTGCTCAACTGTAGCCTACGCCACATCGCAAATGTTATGATGGCTTTATTAGAAAGGGGCTTTTTCTTCAACAGAAAATTCACCACACATCAAATTGTATATTGGTGCACGGATTTGTTTACAAAAAGGGTGGTGTGCCGGGAAGGGGCCTATGATTTCTTAATCCGGCCCTGCGTATGAGACTCATATTTTTAAATTAACTAAGATTAGACCTGTACTGACAAGCTGTAGATCTTATTCCAAGAAGATTGGAAGTATTTTTTTTCCATTACAACCCTGAATCCAATTTTGAGATTTCTGTTGGTTTCCAAGTAATATTATTGCTGGCTGTAAAAGTTGATAAGTCGCTGGTCGTAGATGTTATTTATGATACTGGATAGAATAAACGGGTAATGTAAGGAGGACATAATCTGACACACACTGACTCGCACATCGAGAAATACTGACCAGTTTGTGTGCATGCATGTGTGACTGAGCCAGGAAGCATGGCCATGCGCGTGTGTGTGCCAGCAACTTTATAATCCAACATAAATATAGGCAATCTGTCTGATTTCTGTTTTCTCTGACTAATTGTATCAGTGAAATGGCTGGGGGTACTTGGGTTCTGCAGGGCACAATGTTGTGGAATGTTGAGCTAGAAATACATACTGTAGAGTAAATATGCTTCTCTGACATAGAATAAGGAAGCATGTCAGTTTTATTCATGACATGTCTATCTGCAATGTTCCACGTTTGCTTACTGAATGTGGTTCAGGTCTAGAAAACATTCAGTTGTACAGCTATAGTATGAGCTCCATCTATATTGGAAAGCATCATAATCATCTCCTAAGGAAAGGTGATGAGGAAATGATTTAGGCTATTGGAATTCACCCTGCTGTTTGGGTCTGGTCTGGTGTTGATCCTCACTCCTCTCTCCCCCAACAGAGAATGCAGGGTTCCGTGCCAAGATGTATGACATCACTCAGCACCCCTTCTTCAAACGGGGTATCGCTGTGCTGGTTTTGGCCCAGTCAGTGCTGCTGTCTGTCAAGGTGAGGCTGTCCGATGTAGACATACATTTTATATCTACTAGTGATGTGCTGCTCAGCTATTTTCTTACCTACAGTACACCCATCCGCAATTTCACAGAATTGTAATACAGTGAAAATCAAGGTTGCAATCAATTCAAGTTGAAGTCAGTCAATTCAAGAAGTAATCTGAAATGGTGAATCAATAATTTAAAAAAAGGGTGTCTACACTGAGTGTACAAAACATTAAGAACACCTACTCTTTACATGACATAGACTGACCAGGTGAATCCAGGTGAAAGCTATGATCCCTTATTATTAAATCCACTTCAATCAGTGTAGTTGAAGGGGAGGAGACGGGTTACATTTGTAAGCATTGAGACATGGATTGTATATGTGTGCCATTTAGAGGGTGAATGGACAAGACAAAATATTTAACTACCTTTGAACGTGGTACGGTATTTGGTGCCAGGCCCACCGGTTTGCAACAAGAACTGCAACGCTGCTGGGTTTTTCACAGTCAACAGTTTCCCATGTGTATCAAGAATGGTCCACCACCCAAAGGACATCCAGCCATCTTGACACAACTGTAGGAAGCTTTGGAGTCAGCATGGGCCAGCATCTCTGTGGAACGCTTTCGACACCTTGTAGAGTCCATGCCCCGATAAATTGAGGCTGTTCCGAGGGCAAAAGGGGGCGCATCTCAATATTAGGAAGGTGTTCCTAATGTTTTGTAAAATACAGTGTATTTTAAGTGACGCTAGCCTCAATAAACGCTATGAATTTCAACCCGTGCATCACTGTATATACTATCAATTAAGTTGAGCTTAAAGAGGGAGATTTAAGAGTGGTGCTGGATTGTGCTGGACATCAGCTTTTATGTAAAATGTGTGTGTTTCAGTGGGATGTAGATGACCCAGTAACAATGCCACTTGCTACCATGTCAGTGGTCTTCACCATTATCTTTGTGTTAGAGGTAAGAGTCTGGGTGCATGTCAATGGGACATTTGCATGGAATACTATGCACATGGATCTCAAGGCAGGATTGTGACAAATGTACAGTATTATAAAAGCAATGTGACTACAATGCGAATGGGTTTTGTTGTTGTGGTAACCAGGTGACGATGAAGTTCATAGCTATGTCCCCGGCGGGGTACTGGCAGAGCAGACGGAACCGCTACGATTTACTGGTGACAATACTGGGAGTCATCTGGATAGTCTTGCACTTTGCTCTACTGGTGAGGACACACATATACACACACACACACACACACAGTATAAATACAGATATACAACTATTCTTTACAACACTTGTTCTTTCCTGGGACTAGTGCATTTTCTAACAAGTATTCTGTACTTCTTTCGAGTTATGACTAAATATATTGTGAAGATTAGTGTATAATTAGTAAATGGCTGATCACAGTGTTCTCCTGTAGAATGCATATACTTACATGATGGGCACGTGTGTGATCGTCTTCAGGTTCTTCACCATCTGTGGGAAGCATGTAAGTATAGCCCACTGTAAGCCTAATGGAACTTACAGTGCATATTACTGAACAAAACTGTTAAAAATATATTTTTCCCTATTTACTAGCTTGCCCAGCAGGCAAAAAAAAGCAATTTAGAGTTGTAAACTGTTTTTCTGGTTGAATACATCATATAACTCAAATTACAACCATCTGTTACAACCTCCGTTTGTTTTGTTGCTGGTGGCTAAAAAAGGAGGTAACAAAACTCCTGCAACCATTTTGCCCGCTGGGTGGTCTCTTTAATGCTATAATCGGTCTGTAGGTGACTCTGAAGATGCTACTGCTGACAGTCGTGGTCAGTATGTATAAAAGCTTCTTCATCATCGTGGGAATGTTCCTTCTCCTCCTCTGCTACGCCTTCGCTGGAGTCGTCCTATTCGGAACCGTTAAATACGGAGAGAACATCAACAGGTCATCAACAGCTTCCCTTTCTCTCCTTTCTGTTTTTATCCCCCTTTCTTTACCTCTTTCACACTTATTCCTGTCTCTTTCCTAACTTCAACTCTTCCTCCCACTCCTCCAAGTCTTCCTCCTTCCTTTCTTCCTTTTTACCTTTCTCCTTTCATTTGCCTGACTCTGCTCACCTCTCATTCTCCTTTCTAGTCATCATTTCTCCTATCTTCCACACGGTTAGCGCTCTGATTACTGTAGAGATTTGAAGAGCAAGTGTCACTTATTTGATTTGTGGCACCATCACAGCCTCCTCTAGTGGAGAAATAGTGGGAGTTTGAGAAGTCTGCAGCCACACCGATGACTCATTCTCTCTAAAGCGTGTGTGTGTGTGTGTGTGTGTGTGTGTGTGTGTGTGTGTGTGTGTGTGTGTGTGTGTGTGTGTGTGTGTGTGTGTGTGTGTGTGTGTGTGTGTGTGTGTGTGTGTGTGTGTGTGTGTGTGTGTGTGTGTGTGTGTGTGTGTGTGTGTGTGTGTGTGTGTGTGTGTGTGTGTGTGTGTGTGTGTGTGTGTGTGTGTGTGCTACTTTATTTGTTTACATTTTTTCTCAATGACAGGCATGCTAACTTCTCCACGGCAGGGAAGGCCATCACGGTTCTGTTCCGTATTGTCACGGGGGAAGACTGGAATAAGATCATGCATGACTGCATGGTAAGAGCTGGTCTATTTCATTTTTCATATGTACACAGCAGCGTCTTCAGGGGAAACTAGTCAAGACTTACAAAACAGAAAGCGTAGTGTAATACTTTTCTGTCAGTTACGTAAAAAGCACAAGACAAAGTCAGGTCTAAAAGGTAACCATGTAGAAAAAGAGGCATTTCTCAAAAAAAAGGATATACTGTTACAGTATTATTTCAAGTAAACAAACCAATGTTCATGACTCGAGAGGGTTTGTTGTTTTTATTGTTCAGTTTATATGTCTGCTCTATATAGATCATATACAATATACACTGATCAATATAAACGCAACATACAACAATTTCAATGTTTTTACTGCATTACATTCATATAAGGAAGTCAGTCAATTGAAATAAATTCATTAGGCCTTAATCTATGGATGTCACATGACTGGGAATACAGACATGCATCTGTTGGTCAGATATATTGTACCTTAGAAAAAAGGTAGGGGCGTGGATATTAAAAACAGTCAGTATCTGGTGTGACCAACATTTGCCTCATGCAGAGCGACACACCTCCTTCAGGCTGTTGATTGTGGCCTGTGGAATGTTGTCCCACTCCTCTTCAATTGCTGGATATTGGCGGGAACTGGAACACACTGTCTGTTGTACATGTCGATCTAGAGCATCATCCCGCTTAACAGACAGGTTGAAGCCTGCTTGACAGAGTCGTTAACCTTAGCTAGCTAGCTAAGCTGCTAGCTAAGCTGCTAGCCATCAAGCTAACAAAGTTAGTCCCAGATTAGTTTTGCAATGGAGCCTTTTTTGTCTGGAGAAGTAAATTAAGGGCAACTCTGAATAGTTGAAACTGGATTTTAAAGAGCTGATTGATTCTCTGCTAGACACTAATAAAAGACCCATCCTATCTGGCCCTGTGCCCTCTCTGAATCGTGGCATTGAATGCTTCAGCAGAATTCTTTCTCTTTACAACTGGCTACATGATTATTGCAGCTCAATAGGTGTAACTTTTGTTGACAATTTCAATATCTTTTGGAAACAAAACATGTTTTATAAATAGGATGGGATCCACCCAAATCATTTGGGTACCTGGATCCTTTCACATCATTCTAAGGCTGCGTTGAGACAATAACTTATCAATTACCCAGGCCCAACTCAGTTAATTCCTACCATTTTGTCACTGACTTGTCATAATACTTTACAAAATGTACATTAGCCCAGGGGCATTGGTAGACACAATGGTGTGTCTGTTTTTTTGTGTTATTTGTAACTTATTTTTTACATAATGTTTCTGCCACTGTCTCCTATGACTGAAAAGAGCTTCTAGATATCAGGACAGAAAATTCCCGAAATTCGCATAAGAAAAAGACAGAGATATCAGGGACTTAGGCTGGGGTGCCTTGTAAGGATCCAACGGGGAGTGGGTAATCTGCCTCTACCATCAGTCCTATTAGACAATTTACAATCATTGGATAAGAAAATAGACCAGCTACGATCATGAATATCCTGCCAACGGGACATAAAAAACGGTAATATCTTATGTTTCACCGAGTCATGGCTGAACGATGACATGAATAACATACAGCTGGCGGGGTTGACGCGGCATCGGCAAGATACAATAGCAGCCTCCGGTAAGACAAGGGGTGGCGGTCTGTGTATATTTGTAAACATTAGCTGGTGCACGAAATCTGATATTAAGGAAGTCTCGAGGTTTTGCTCACCTGAGGTAGAGTATCTCATGGTAAGCTGTAGACCACACCATTTAGAGAGTTTTTGTCTTTATTTTTCGTAGCTGTCTATTACCACCGCAAACCGATGCTTGCACTAAATACGCACTCAATGAGCTATAAGCAAACAGGAAAACTCTCACCCAGAGGCAGAGCTCCTAGTGGCCGGGGACGTTAATGTAGGGAAACTTAAATCCTTTTTACCTCATTTCTACCAGCATGTTAAATGTGCAAACAGAGGGAAAAAAAACTCTAGACCACCTTTACTCCACACACAGAGACGCATACAAAGCTCTCCCTCACCCTCCATTTGGCAAATCTGACCATAATTATATCTTCCTGATGCATGTTTACAAGCAAAAACTAAAGCAGGAAACACCAGTGACTCGAAGTGGTCAGACGCTAAGCTACAGGACTGTTTTCACCACAGTGACTGTACGTACGTACCCCAACCAGAAGCCATGGATTACAGTCAACATTCGCGCTGAGCTAAAGGGTAGAGCTGCCACTTTCAAGGAGCGGGACTAACCCGGACACTTATCAGACATCCCGCTATGCCCGCCGACGAACCATCAAACAGGCAAAGCATCAATACAGGACTAAGATTGAATCGTACTACACCGGCTCCGATGCTCATCGGATGTGGCAGGACTTGCAAACTATTACAGACTACAAAGGGAAGCACAGCCGCGAGCTGCCCAGTGACACAAGCCTACCACAAGCCTACCAATCTAAATTACTTCTATGCTCACTTCGAGGCAAGAAACATGCTTGAGAGCATCAGCTGGTACAGACGACTGTGTGACCACGCTGTCCGTAGCCGATGTGAGTAAGACCTTTAAACAGGTCAACATTCACAAGGCCGCAGGGCCAGACAGATTACCAGGACGTGCAACGTTATTCATTGACTACAGCTCAGTGTTCAATACCATAGTGCCCTCAAAGCTCATCACTAAGCTAATGACCCTGGGACTAAACACCTCCCTCTGCAACTGGATCCTGGACTTCCTGACGAGCCACCCCCAGGTGTTAAGGGTAGGTAACAACACATCTGCCACACTGATCCTCAACACAGAGGCCCCTCAGGGTTGCGTCCTCCGCTACTCCCTGTTCACTCATGACTGCATGGCCAGGCACGACTCCAACACCATCATTCATTTTGCTGACAATACAACAGTGGGAGGCCTGATCACTGACAACGATGAGACAACCTATAACCGTGTGGTGCCAGGATAACAACCTCTCCCTCAAAGTGATCAAGAGGAAGGAGATGATTGTGAACTACAGGAAAAGGAGGATCGAGCACGCCCCCATTCTCATCGACGGGAATGTAATGGAGCAGGTTGAGAGCTTCAAGTTCTTTGGTGTCCAACTCATCCACAAACTATCATGTTCCAAACACACCAAGACAGTTGTGAAGAGGGCATGACCATTCCTATTCCCGCTCAGGAGACTAAAAAGATTTGGCATGGGTCCTCAGATCCTCAAAAAGTTATACAGTTGCACCATCGAGAGCATCCTGACTGGTTGCATCACTGCTTGGTATGGAAACTGCTCGGGATCCGACCACAAGGCACTACAGAGGGTAGTGTGTACGGACCAGTACATCACTGGGGCCAAGCTTCCTGGCATCCAGGACCTCTTTTCCAGGCGGTGTCAGAGAAAGGCCCTAAAAATTGTCAAAGACTTCAGTCACCCTAGTCATAGACTGTTCGCTCTGCTACCACACAGCAAGCGGTACTGGAGCGACAAGTCTAGGTCCAAAAGGCTTCTTAAAAGCTTCTACCCCCGAGCCATAAGAATCCTGAACAGCTAGTCAAATGGCTACCCAGACTATTTGCGTTAATCCCCCCCCCCCTCCTATATTACGCTGATGCTACTTTCTGTTTATTATCTATGCATAGTCACTTTAACTCTACCTACATGTACATATTGCCTCAATTACCTCAACTAGCCTGTGCCCCGCACATTGATTCTCTACCAGTACCCCCTGTATATAGCCTCGCAAATATTATTTTACTACTGCTCTTAAATCATTTTTATTTTTTACTTCTCTTTTTTTTACTTAACACTTATTTTTCTTAAAACTGCATTGTTGGTTAAGGCATTGTAAGTTAGCATTTCACTGTTGTATTCGGTGCATGTGACAAATAAAATTGTATTTGATTTTTCTAACTGCCATGAATGCCTCTGCTGATCCTGCATGCAGTAATCAGGTGCCTATAAACCAGAGTTATACTCTTAGCACTGAGGCAGTGTGCCCTAGTAGGAAGTCCACTGTGTGCATCTCACCCTGCACTAACATAAATAACATGAGCATGTCTACTTCTGCTATGCTTCCCAGTAAAGCAATGCAAACAATCAAGCATCCAAGAAAAATGAAAAACAATTGCCCTGGTTAACATATGTAGCTTAAGAAACAAGGTTCATGAAGTCAATAACTTGCTAGTAACAGATTACATTCATATTTGATCTCTGAAACTCACTTAGATTATACCTTTGATACAGTGATACCAATACATGGTTATAACATCTACAGAAAAGACAGAAATGCCAATGGTGGAGGTGTTGCTGTTTATATCCAGAGCCATATTCCTGTAAAGCTCAGAGGGGATCTCATGTTAAATATTGTAATATGGCTAATATGCATCACCTAAAGACCATTCTTGCAGGGATCTGCTATAGACCACCAAGTGCTAATAGTCAGTATCTTGATAACATGTGTGAAATGCTTGATAATGTATGTGATATCAGAGAAATATATTTGTGGGGGGTGATTTAGATATTGACTGGCTTTCATCAAGCTGCCCATTCAAGAAAAAGCTTTAAACTGTAGCCAGTGCCTGCAACCTGGTTCAGGTTATCAATCAACCTACCAGGGTAGTTACAAACAGCACGGGAATGAAATAATCACCAAGTATTGATCACATCTTTACTAATGCTGCAGAAATTTCTATCGGATGTAGTGATCAAAATATAGTAGCTATCTAGAAAAAACAAAGTTCCAGAGGCAGGGCCTAATATAATGTATAAGAGGTCATACATCAACAACTATGTTATTGATGTAAAGAATACTTAATCACGTAACTAATTAACTAGGAAGTCAGGGCACCAAGGAATATATTCAGATTACAAAGTTATAATATTCCTAATATAACTTTCAGATATGTTAATATCTGATCACTTTGTCTTTTGATTAATGACGTATTCTTTACCTCACGTTAGTCTCATTCCAAACGTCGTAAATTGTTGGTTATCTGCACGAACCCAGTCCTCACTATGAGTCATTCATACATCAATTGTCTTAAATTCATTTTTTTACTAACTAAGTAATTCACTGAAATGCATCACACAAACAATGGATAGTTACAAGGAAATGATAGCGGAGTTTCCCTAGTGGGATAAACCGGCATCGCGGCTTGGTGTACAAAAGGGATGTGGGGGTCGACTGAGATAAGACAACACACAGTTGATAATTATAACAATTGAAATGCTAATCCTTTGCACATGAACGCTCACTCATTCGGGAATAATTGCAATCAATGCATATATTTACGCTCAGTGTGTCGTCGGGATCTCTGTTGAAAAGTTTGTTTCTGTTGGAGAGTTTGTCCGCGCTCTCTCTCTTGGTTAGAATGGATAGTTCAGAGTGACATTCATTCATGTCGTCATAGAATAGATGTTTCGGCGGTTCTCGGTCTTCGCGTTCAATGATACCGAATTCCTAGCTGCAAACTAGTAATTAATATCAAAGACTTGTTCTTATTCTGTCGGTGTCGATAGTCTGAGTTTAACCACGTGTTATGGTTAAAAGATTCAGCCATCTACTCAAACCTTAGCTTATACTCAAGTTTATGGTCTCCACTCAAACCTTGGCCCTATCGTTATTCGAGGTAAGCTGGTCTCAACCTTAGTCCTCTCGTAATTGAGAGAAACATGGTCTGTTGAGTAATTCTCAAGGTGGGGGTTTTATTCGGAAGAGCAGAAAGGGGCCTGTCCCAGGACGCCAGACCATAACTGTGCTCATGGGCAGTCCTCTGATTTAGTTAACCTATCTAGCGCAGCGGAAACCCTCGACAACATTCCGTTGAATAGGCAGCGGAATTCTATAATATATTTTTTTAAATATGTAACTTTCACACATTAACAAGTCCAATACAGCAAATGAAAGATAAACATCTTGTTAATCTACCCATCATGTCCGATTTTTTTAAATGTTTTACAGCAAAAACACAACATATATTTGTTAGATCACCACCGAATCAAAAAAAAACACACAGCCATTTTTCCCAGAGAAAGATAGTCACAAACGCAGAATTAGAGATAAAATGAATCACTAAACTTTGATAATCTCCATCAGATGACACTCATATGACATCATGTTACACAATACATGTATGTTTTGTTCAATAATATGCATATTTATATCCACAATTCTCGGTTTACATTGACGCCATGTTCAATATATTGTGGATAAACAGTTACCTGTCTAACAGGACACAGAGGGTGTTCTTTAATGGAAGCCTCTCCAACATTATCCAGGTAGAATCAGGAGTTCCCCTGGGGCAGCTGTCTATGCCCCTTACTTTTTTCAATCTAATGACATGCCACTGGCTTTGAGTAAAGCCAGTGTGTCTATGTATGCGGATGACTCAACACTTTACATGTTGGCTACTACAGCAACTGAAAAGACTGCAACACTTAACAAAGAGCTGCAGTTAGTTTCAGAATGGGTGGCAAGGAATAAGGTAGTCCTAAACATTTCAAAGACTAAAAGCATTGTATTTGGGACAAATCATTCACTATACACTAAACCACAACTTAATCCTGTAATAAATGATGTGGAAATTGAGCAAGTTGAGGTGACTAAACTGCTTGGAGTAACCCTGGATTTTAAACTGTCATCGTCAAAAATGTTTGACACAACAGGAGCTAAGGTGGTGAGAAGTTGTACCTTAAAACGTGCTGCTCTGCCTTTTTAACAGCAATATCCCCAAGGCAGGAGCTACAGGCCCTAGTTTTGTCTAGGTTTGTCTCACCTGGACTACTCTTCAGTTGTGTGGTCAGATGGCACAAAGAGGGACCTCTGAAAACAACAATTGGCTCAGAACAGGGCAGCATGGCTGGCGAGATTGTCAGGAGAGATTGACTTCATCACTACTTGTTTTTGTATGAAGTGTTAACATGCTGAATGCACTGAGCTGTCTGTTTAAACTACTAGCACCCAGCTCAGACACCCATGCATACCCTACAAGACATGTCACCAGAGGTCTCTTCACAGTCCCCATGTCCAGAAAAGACTATGGAAGGCGCACACTACTACATAGAGCCATGACTACATGGAACTCTATTCCACACTACTACATAGAGCCACGACTACATGGAACTCTACTCCACACTACTACATAGAGCCATGACTACATGGAACTCTATTCCACACTACTACATAGAGCCATGACTACATGGAACTCTATTCCACACTACTACATAGAGCCACGACTACATGGAACTCTATTCCACACTACTACATAGAGCTACGACTACATAGAACTCTATTCCACACTACTACATAGAGCCACGACTACATGGAACTCTATTCCACACTACTACATAGAGCCACGACTACATGGAACTCTATTCCACACTACTACATAGAGCCACGACTACATGGAACTCTATTCCACAGTACCACATAGAGCCATGACTACATGGAACTCTATTCCACAGTACTACATAGAGCCATGACTACATGGAACTCTATTCCACAGTACTACATAGAGCCATGACTACATGGAACTCTATTCCACAGTACCACATAGAGCCATGACTACATGGAACTCTATTCCACAGTACTACATAGAGCCATGACTACATGGAACTCTATTCCACACTACTACATAGAGCCATGACTACATGGAACTCTATTCCACACTACTACATAGAGCCATGACTACATGGAACTCTATTCCACACTACTACATAGAGCCATGACTACATGGAACTCTATTCCACAGTACCACATAGAGCCATGACTACATGGAACTCTATTCCACAGTACTACATAGAGCCATGACTACATGGAACTCTATTCCACAGTACTACATAGAGCCATGACTACATGGAACTCTATTCCACACTACTACATAGAGCCATGACTACATGGAACTCTATTCCACACTACTACATAGAGCCATGACTACATGGAACTCTATTCCACACTACTACATAGAGCCATGACTACATGGAACTCTATTCCACACTACTACATAGAGCCACGACTACATGGAACTCTATTCCACACTACTACATAGAGCCACGACTACATAGAACTCTATTCCACACTACTACATAGAGCCACGACTACATGGAACTCTATTCCACACTACTACATAGAGCCACAACTACATGGAACTCTATTCCACACTACTACATAGAGCCACGACTACATGGAACTCTATTCCACAGTACCACATAGAGCCATGACTACATGGAACTCTATTCCACAGTACTACATAGAGCCATGACTACATGGAACTCTATTCCACAGTACTACATAGGGCCATGACTACATGGAACTCTATTCCACAGTACCACATAGAGCCATGACTACATGGAACTCTATTCCACAGTACTACATAGAGCCATGACTACATGGAACTCTATTCCACACTACTACATAGAGCCATGACTACATGGAACTCTATTCCACACTACTACATAGAGCCATGACTACATGGAACTCTATTCCACACTACTACATAGAGCCATGACTACATGGAACTCTATTCCACAGTACCACATAGAGCCATGACTACATGGAACTCTATTCCACAGTACTACATAGAGCCATGACTACATGGAACTCTATTCCACACTACTACATAGAGCCATGACTACATGGAACTCTATTCCACACTACTACATAGAGCCATGACTACATGGAAATCTATTCCACACTACTACATAGAGCCATGACTACATGGAACTCTATTCCACAGTACTACATAGAGCCATGACTACATGGAACTCTATTCCACACTACTACATAGAGCCATGACTACATGGAACTCTATTCCACACTACTACATAGAGCCATGACTACATGGAACTCTATTCCACACTACTACATAGAGCCACGACTACATGGAACTCTATTCCACAGTACCACATAGAGCCATGACTACATGGAACTCTATTCCACAGTACTACATAGAGCCATGACTACATGGAACTCTATTCCACAGTACTACATAGGGCCATGACTACATGGAACTCTATTCCACAGTACCACATAGAGCCATGACTACATGGAACTCTATTCCACAGTACTACATAGAGCCATGACTACATGGAACTCTATTCCACACTACTACATAGAGCCATGACTACATGGAACTCTATTCCACACTACTACATAGAGCCATGACTACATGGAACTCTATTCCACACTACTACATAGAGCCATGACTACATGGAACTCTATTCCACAGTACCACATAGAGCCATGACTACATGGAACTCTATTCCACAGTACTACATAGAGCCATGACTACATGGAACTCTATTCCACACTACTACATAGAGCCATGACTACATGGAACTCTATTCCACACTACTACATAGAGCCATGACTACATGGAAATCTATTCCACACTACTACATAGAGCCATGACTACATGGAACTCTATTCCACAGTACTACATAGAGCCATGACTACATGGAACTCTATTCCACACTACTACATAGAGCCATGACTACATGGAACTCTATTCCACACTACTACATAGAGCCATGACTACATGGAACTCTATTCCACAGTACCACATAGAGCCATGACTACATGGAACTCTATTCCACAGTACTACATAGAGCCATGACTACATGGAACTCTATTCCACACTACTACATAGAGCCATGACTACATGGAACTCTATTCCACACTACTACATAGAGCCATGACTACATGGAACTCTATTCCACACTACTACATAGAGCCATGACTACATGGAACTCTATTCCACACTACTACATAGAGCCATGACTACATGGAACTCTATTCCACACTACTACATAGAGCCATGACTACATGGAACTCTATTCCACAGTACTACATAGAGCCATGACTACATGGAACTCTATTCCACACTACTACATAGAGCCATGACTACATGGAACTCTATTCCACAGTACTACATAGAGCCATGACTACATGGAACTCTATTCCACACTACTACATAGAGCCATGACTACATGGAACTCTATTCCACAGTACTACATAGAGCCATGACTACATGGAACTCTATTCCACAGTACTACATAGAGCCATGACTACATGGAACTCTATTCCACATCGGGTTACTGATGAATCAGATAAAAAAAACAGATAAAATACACCTTATGGACCAGTGGAGACTGTAAAGAGACACACATACACATGATAAGACACGCACTCTACACACACGTACACATGGATTTTGGATTGTAGATATGTGGTAGTAGAATGGTGGCCTGAAGGAACACACTTATTTGTTATGAAATGTAATGTCATGTAATATTTTAAATTTTATATACAGTGCATTCGGAAAGCATTCAGGCCCCTTGACTTTTTCCACATGTTGATACGTTACAGCCTTATTCTAAATTTGATTTTAAAAATCAATTCTCATCAATCTACGCACAATGCCCCATGATGACAAACCAGAAACAGGTTTTAGAAATGTTTGCTAATTGATAAAAAATACAAAACTGAAATACCACATTTACATAAGAATTCAGACCCTTTTACGCAGTACTTGAACCTTCAGTACCTTCGGCAGCGATTACGGCCTCAAGTCTTCTAGGGTATGACGCTGACAAGCTTGGCACACCTGTATTTGGGGAATTTCTCCCATTCTTCTCGGCAGACCGTCTCAAGCTCTGTCAGGTTGGATGGGGAAGGTCGCTGCAGCTATTTTCAGGTCTCTCCAGAGATGTTCGATCTGGTTCAAGTCCGGGCTCTGGCTGGGCCACTCAAGGACATTCGGAGACTTGTCCCTAAGCCACTACTGTGTTGTCTTGGCTGTGTGCTTAGAGTCCTTGTCCATTTGGAAGGTGAACCTTCACCCCAGTCTGAAGTCCTGAGCGCTCTAAAG
This sequence comes from Oncorhynchus mykiss, assembly GCF_013265735.2. NCBI lineage: Eukaryota > Metazoa > Chordata > Actinopteri > Salmoniformes > Salmonidae > Oncorhynchus > Oncorhynchus mykiss. The sequence continues at coordinate 3,028,348 of NC_048586.1, read as the reverse complement.
CAGGTTTTCATTAAAGGTCTCTCCTTACTTTGCTCCGTTCATCTTTCCCTCAATCCTGACTAGTCTCCCAGTCCCCGCTGTTCTGTGAAGGGAGTAATACACAGTGTTGTACAAGATCTTCAGTTTCTTGGCAATTGCTTGCATGTAATAGCTTTCATTTCTCAGAACAAGAATAGTTTTATTGCTTCTTTAATCAGGACAACAATTTTCAGCTGAGCTAACATAATTGCAAAAGGGTTTTCTAATGATGAATTATCCTTTTAAAATTATAAACTTGGATCAGCTAACACAATGTGCCATTGGAACACAGGAGTGATGGTTTCCAGCTACAATAGTCATTTACAACATTAACAAGGTCCACTGTAAGGGTTTTCCTGTGGTGAAGGAGAGGCGGACCAAAATGCAGCGTGGTGGTTATTCATGTTCTTTAATAAAGGAACTATACATGAAATAACTAACAAAACAATAAATGTGTGAAAACCTAAACAGTCCTATCTGGTGCAAACACAGAGACAGGAACAATCACCCACAAAACCCAACACAAAACAGGCTACCTAAATATGGTTCCCAATCAGAGACAATGACTAACACCTGCCTCTGATTGAGAACCATATCAGGCCAAACATAGAAATAGACAAACCAGACACACAACATAGAATGCCCACCCAGCTCACGTCCTGACCAACACTAAAACAAGGAAAACACACGCGAACGATGGTCAGAACTTGACATCCACACTGTATTTCTGATCAATTTGATGTTATTTTAATGGACAAAAATGTGCTTTTCTTAATAAAAAAAAAACAAGGACATCGACCCCAAATTTTTTAACTGTAGTGTACATGAAGAGCACACTTCTCCGGCGTGCCAGTAGACATTAAAGGTGAGCATTAGCCCACTGAAGTTTGTTTTATGACGCTGAACTGCATGTCAAGTCAAGACCCTGTTGAGGACGACGAGCATGCAGATGAGCTTCCCGGAGAAGGTTTATGACAGTTTGCGCAGAAATTCTTTGGTTGTACAAACCCACAGTTTCATCAGCTGTCCGGGTGGCTGGTCTCAGACGATGTGTTTTGTGACAAAACTGCACATTTTAGAGTGGCGTTTTATTGTCCACGGCACAAGGTGCACTTGTGTAATGATCATGCTTGTTGATATGCAACACTTGTCAGGTGGATGGATTATCTTGTCAAATGAGAAGTGCTCACTGACAGAGATGTAAATAAATTTGTGAACAAAAGTTGAGTGAAATAAGGTTTTTGTGGGTATAAGTTCGGTTATCTTTTATTCCAGCTCATGAGACCAACACTTTACATGTTGCGTTTATATTTTTGCTCAGTAAATATAACAATATATGCCATTTAGCAGACAGTGTTATCCAAAGCGACTTGCGTGCATACATTTTCATAACGTTGGCCCCAGCATAGTTAGATAATTAAATATATTTCAATTCTTTCTGATGGGTTCACGTTGTAGTATGGAGCCTCATGTTGATAACACTGTGTTTGGGATGTTCCCCTCCTCAGGTGCAGCCTCCGTTCTGTACCCCCGATAAGCATCGCTACTGGGAGACGGACTGTGGGAACTACGCAGGGGCACTCATCTACTTTTGCTCCTTCTATGTCATCATTGCTTACATCATGCTTAACCTCCTCGTGGGTAAGTGTGTGTGTGCCCTAATCATATAAGCTTGACTTTGAATAAAGCCTTTCCAAATGGGGTGTGTGTGCGAGCGTGCGTGTGCGAGCGTGCATGCGTGTGCGTAAGCCACTCATGCAAAGGACAATTTCCTGTATCATCGTTCAGGCCCATATTTCATTTCCTGTGGTACGAGATGTGTGTGACTGTCTCATAAAGCACAATAAACAGTTTAATCTCTCCCCATGACAGTTTAGCACTGTTATTACTGACCTCATCATCAAACCTTGCCATGCTGAAATCTGGGTCCACGTGTGTGTGTGTGTGTGTGTGTGTGTGTGTGTGTGTGTGTGTGTGTGTGTGTGTGTGTGTGTGTGGACAGTGGCACAGTCTAAATTAATGTCAGGGGTGTTTAGGAAGTGAGCCAACATCAACTCCATCTCCCTCTGAATATGATCTGGCATATAGAGTGGGACAAAAAAAGTATTTAGTCAGCCACCAATTGTGCAGGTTCTCCCACTTAAAAAGATGAGAGAGGCCTGTCATTTTCATCATAGGTACACTTCAACTATGACAGACAAAATTTTAAAAAGAATCCAGAAAATCACATTATAGGATTTTTTATGAATTTATTTGCAAATTATGGTGGAAAATAAGTATTTGGTCAATAACAAAAGTTTATATTGTTGTGATTTTATGGACTGTGTCTGTTAGAGCAACTTGTCCCTTAGATGCCTACAGTGCTTGATGCTGTTAGTGTTGTAGGGAAATGACTATGTATAACATTTCACCTGTCACCAATCATTCACAATCCATTTACTGAAGGCTAAAACATCTAATTGCAGGTGCCGTTAGCGAAGCCCATGAATGGTTCTTCGACCTCTCCAATGCTAGTTGGAGAATATGCCATGAAAGGTGTTGTTCCCCAGAAAGAAAACTAACAAAGGGTCACTGACAATAACCAAAATGAAACAGGTGTGGTTTTAAGAGAGGTTCTGAAAGACACTCATGGGGGTGTCCACTGAAAGTGTACTAGCAGCAAATGGGACTAAATTTGCCCAAAAAGAGACAAACAAAAGAAAAAAACACACCAAACTTAGAAGCAAACCAAAAAGTGGAACAAAACAAAAACAGGGAAGATCTGATAAAGGATTGTTGGTCTAGGAAATCACATTTGGAGAGCCAACTAAAGGTGTTAACCCTCCACGTTTCTCAAGACCACTGGAGCACTGAACCAGCCACTCTTAAATAGCACCTGGGCCAGCAAGGTAAAGCATCTTTCCACTAACGAGATGACCAACCAGAACAGGTATAATATATACTGAATAACGAGTTGACACCAGTGTGTGCGCCCCACGTGCTAATGTGCTAGCATCCAACTTCGAAATATAAATGGATAAGCCAGATCCTGTAACAAAGGTGATAAATCATTAAACATAATTGGAGCCATCTTCAGTTTTTAAGGCGTAAAAGTCAGTATGGTAGCAAATTCTAGATGTATATAACTCTTGCATGAGATGTCATTGTTGTGTCCCAGACATATCTGCTGCATGTAAGTATACTACAAATGTTCAGACATGTGAGATAACCCCAGATATGTGTGTGTTTTGCAGCCATCATTGTGGAGAACTTCTCTCTCTTCTACTCCACTGAGGAGGACCAGCTACTGAGCTACAACGACCTCCGACACTTTCAGATTATCTGGAACAATGTGGATGACAAGAGAGAGGTGAGAGAGAGAAGGAGGGAACCTTGTGGGGAGGTAAGGTTTGGAAGTGGAGGAAAGCTGGAGAGATGGATGGATAGGAGAGTGAGAGAAAGGAGAGATACAGAGAGAGCGGGAGAAACCAACTGATATGATATGGAAGAAACCATGTGGAGACGCAAGGGTTGGAAGTGGAGACGAGTTGGAGCGATGGATGGAGGGAGAGTGAGAGAAAGGAGAGATACAGAGAGAGCGGGAGAAACCAACTGTTATGATAGGGAAGAAACCATGTGGAGACGCAAGGGTTGGAAGTGGAGAAGAGCTGGAGGGATGGAGGGAGGGAAAGAAAAGTCTGGACAGGTGGGGTGACCTTTATCCACTCTCTCTCAGGGAGTGATCCCAACATCGCGGGTGAAGTTCCTGCTGCGTCTGCTGAGGGGCAGGCTAGAGGTAGACCTGGATAAGGACAAGCTGCTGTTCAAACACATGTGCTATGAGATGGAGAGGCTGCACAACGGAGGGGACGTCACCTTCCACGACGTGCTCAGGTGACAATAGCACACACACATAGACACACTTTCCACAACGTGCACACTAAACACACATGCTTAATACTAATATAGTTTTTTTTTGTGTGTGGGGGAGGGGGCTGTATTGTTTCCCACAGTGTGTTTTCATATTGTTCTGTAGACCTATTTAGTTATTGTAAAACATTATATAGTTGTCGTTTATTAGGATGTATTTTAGCCCACAGTTACGTATAGAGTGCTCATCTATTCATTCTTCTACCATTCTTTCTCTTCCATGTCCTCCTGTGTTTCTGCAGTATGTTGTCATACCGTTCAGTGGATATCAGGAAGTCTCTACAGCTGGAGGAGCTGCTGGCTAGAGAGCAGCTGGAGTACACCATAGAAGAAGAGGTGGCCAAGCAGACCATACGCATGTGGCTCAAGAAGTGCCTCAAACGCATCCGTGCTGTAAGAGATCCAAACATTAAGAACACCATACTTTATTGACTTACCCCCCCCCCCCCCCCCCCCCCCCCCTTTTGCCTTAAGCACAGCATCAATTTGTCCAGGCATTCCTCAGGGATGCTGGCCCATGTTGACTCCAATGCTTTCCACAGTTGTCAAGTTGGCTGGATGTGCTTTGGGTGGTGGATCATGTAGTGACACTTTTTTGGTTACTATATGATTCCATATGTGTTATTTCATTATTTTAATGTCTTCACTATTATTCTACAATGCAGAAAATAGTACAAATTAAGAGAAACCCTGGAATGAGTAGGTGTGTCCAACATTTTGACTCGTACTGTGTATATACAGTATATATTATAATTTTTCCAACAATTGTTTACAGACAGATTATTTTACTTATAATTCACTGTATCACAATTCCAGTAGGTCAGAAGTTTACATATACTAAGTTGACTGTGCCTTTAAACAGCTTGGAAAATTCCAGAAAATTATGTCATGGCTTCAGCAGCTTCTGATAGGCTAATTGACATCATTTGAGTCAATTGGAGGTGTACCTGTGGAAGTATTTCAAGGCCTACCTTCAAACTCAGAACCTCTCTGCTTGACATCATGGGAAAATCAAAGGAAATCAGCCAAGACATCAGAAATACATTGTAGACCTCCACAAGTTCGGTTCATCCTTGGGAGCAATTTCCAGCCGTCATACCGCTCAGGAAGGAGACGTGTTCTGTCTCCTAGAGATGAACATACATTGGTGCAAAAAGTGCAAATCAATCCCAGAACAACAGCAAAGGACCTTGTGAAGATGCTGGAGGTAACAGGTACAAAAGTATCTATATCCACAGTAAAACAAGTCCTATATCCACATAACCTGAATGGCCGCTCAGCAAGGAAGAAGCCACTGCTCCAAAACCGCCATAAAATAGCCAGACTACAGTTTACAACTGCACATGGGGACAAAGATCATACTTTTTTGGAGAAAGGTCCTCTGGTCTGATGAAACAAAAATAGAACTGTTTGGCCATAATGACCATCGTTATGTTTGGAGGAAAAAGGTGGTGACTTGCAAGCCGAAGAACACCATCCAAACCGTGAAGCACGGGGGTGGCAGCATCATGTGGTGGGGGTGCTTTGCTGCAGGAGGAACTGGTGCACTTCACAAAATAGATGGCATCATGAGGTAGGAAAATTATGTGGATATATTGACGCAACATATCAAGACATAAGTTAAAGCTTGGTCGCAAATGGATCTTCCAAATGGACAATGACCCCAAGCATACTTCTAAAGTTGTGGCAAAATGGCTTAAGGACAACAAAGTCAAGGTATTGTAGTGGCCATCACAAAGCCCTGACCTCATCCTATAAAACATTTGTGGGCAGAACTGAAAAAGTGTGTGCAAGCAAGGAGGCCTACAGACCTGACTCAGTTACACCAGCTCTGTCAGGAGGAATTGGCCAAAATTCACCCAACTTATTGTGGGACGCTTGTGGAAGGCTACCCAAAACATTTGACCCAAGTTAAACAATTTAAAGGCAATGCTACCAAATACTAATTAAGTTTATGTAAACGTCTGACCCACTGGGAATGTGATGAAAGAAATAAAAGCTGAAATAAATAATTCTCTCTACTATTATTCTGATATTTCACATTCTTAAAATAAAGTGGTGACCCTAACTGACCAAAGACAGGGAATTTTTACGAGGATTAAATGTCAGGAATTGTGAAACTGAGTTTAAATGTATTTGGCCAAGGTCTATGTAAACTTCCGACTTCAACTGTATATACTGTACACACGCAAACACACACCAAGTGAGTTGATTATTCTTGTGGACTTACTGCTTTGTGCTGTAAGGTGTTTTGTGACTGCAATCTCCTACAGTAACAGCAAATCAAATCAAATCAAATTTTATTTGTCACATACACATGGTTAGCAGATGTTAATGCGAGTGTAGCGAAATGCTTGTGCTTCTAGTTCCGACAATGCAGTAATAACCAACAAGTAATCTAACTAACAATTCCAAAAACTACTGTCTTGTACACAGTGTAAGGGGATAAAGAATATGTACATAAGGATATATGAATGAGTGATGGTACAGAGCAGCATAGGCAAGATACAGTAGATGGTATTGAGTACAGTATATACATATGAGATGAGTATGTAAACAAAGTGGCATAGTTAAAGTGGCTAGTGATACATGTATTACATAAGGATACAGTCGATGATATAGAGTACAGTATATACGTATGCATTTGGGGTGAATAATGTAGGGTAAGTAACATTATATAAGGTAGCATTGTTTAAAGTGGCTAGTGATATATTTACATCATTTCCCATCATTTCCCATTATTAAAGTGGCTGGAGTTGAGTCAGTGTCAGTGTGTTGGCAGCAGCCACTCAATGTTAGTGGTGGCTGTTTAACAGTCTGATGGCCTTGAGATAGAAGCTGTTTTTCAGTCTCTCGGTCCCCAGCTTTGATGCACCTGTACTGACCTCGCCTTCTGGATGATAGCGGGGTGAACAGGCAGTGGCTCGGGTGGTTGATGTCCTTGATGATCTTTATGGCCTTCCTGTGACATCGGGTGGTGTAGGTGTCCTGGAGGGCAGGTAGTTTGCCCCCGGTGATGCGTTGTGCAGACCTCACCACCCTCTGGAGAGCCTTACGGTTGAGGGCGGAGCAGTTGCCGTACCAGGCGGTGATACAGCCCGCCAGGATGCTCTCGATTGTGCATCTGTAGAAGTTTGTGAGTACTTTTGGTGACAAGCCGAATTTCTTCAGCCTCCTGAGGTTGAAGAGGCGCTGCTGCGCCTTCTTCACGATGCTGTCTGTGTGAGTGGACCAATTCAGTTTGTCTGTGATGTGTATGCCGAGGAACTTAAAACTTGCTACCCTCTCCACTACTGTTCCATCGATGTGGATAGGGGGGTGTTCCCTCTGCTGTTTCCTGAAGTCCACAATCATCTCCTTAGTTTTGTTGACGTTGAGTGTGAGGTTATTTTCCTGACACCACACTCCGAGGGCCCTCACCTCCTCCCTGTAGGCCGTCTCGTCGTTGTTGGTAATCAAGCCTACCACTGTTGTGTCGTCCGCAAACTTGATGATTGAGTTGGAGGCGTGCGTGGCCACGCAGTCGTGGGTGAACAGGGAGTACAGGAGAGGGCTCAGAACGCACCCTTGTGGGGCCCCAGTGTTGAGGATCAGCGGGGAGGAGATGTTGTTGCCTACCCTCACCACCTGGGGGCGGCCCGTCAGGAAGTCCAGTACCCAGTTGCACAGAGCTTGGTGGGTACTATGGTGTTGAATGCCGAGCTGTAGTCAATGAACAGCATTCTCACATAGGTATTCCTCTTGTCCAGATGGGTTAGGGCGGTGTGAAGTGTGGTTGAGATTGCATCGTCTGTGGACCTATTTGGGCGGTAAGCAAATTGGAGTGGGTCTAGGGTGTCAGGTAGGGTGGAGGTGATATGGTCCTTGACTAGTCTCTCAAAGCACTTCATGATGACGGAAGTGGGTGCTACGGGGCGGTAGTCGTTTAGCTCAGTTACCTTAGCTTTCTTGGGAACAGGAACAATGGTGGCCCTCTTGAAGCATGTGGGAACAGCAGACTGGTATAGGGATTGATAGAATATGTCCGTAAACACACCGGCCAGCTGGTCTGCGCATGCTCTGAGGGCGCGGCTGGGGATGCCGTCTGGGCCTGCAGCCTTGCGAGGGTTAACACGTTTAAATTTCTTACTCACCTCGGCTGCAGTGAAGGAGAGACCGCATGTTTTCGTTGCAGGCCGTGTCAGTGGCACTGTATTGTCCTCAAAGCGGGCAAAAAAGTTATTTAGTCTGCCTGGGAGCAGGACATCCTGGTCCGTGACTGGGCTGGATTTCTTCCTGTAGTCCGTGATTGACTGTAGACCCTGCCACATGCCTCTTGTGTCTGAGCCGTTGAATTGAGATTCTACTTTGTCTCTGTACTGACGCTTAGCTTGTTTGATAGCCTTGCGGAGGGAATAGCTGCACTGTTTGTATTCGGTCATGTTACCAGACACCTTGCCCTGATTAAAAGCAGTGGTTCGCGCTTTCAGTTTCACGCGAATGCTGCCATCAATCCACGGTTTCTGGTTAGGGAATGTTTTAATCGTTGCTATGGGAACGACATCTTCAACGCACGTTCTAATGAACTCACACACCGAATCAGCGTATTCGTCAATGTTGTTGTCTGACGCAATACGAAACATGTCCCAGTCCACGTGGTGGAAGCAGTCTTGGAGTGTGAAAAAGAGTCAGCTTGGTCGGACCAGCGTTGGACAGACCTCAGCGTGGGAGCCTCTTGTTTTAGTTTCTGTCTGTAGGCAGGGATCAACAAAATGGAGTCGTGGTCAGCTTTTCCGAAAGGGGGGCAGGGCAGGGCCTTATATGCGTCGCGGAAGTTAGAGTAACAATGATCCAAGGTCTTTCCACCCCTGGTTGCGCAATCGATATGCTGATAAAATTTAGGGAGTCTTGTTTTCAGACTAGCCTTGTTAAAATCCCCAGCTACAATGAATGCAGCCTCCGGATGAATGGTTTCCAGTTTGCAAAGAGTTAAATAAAGTTCGTTCAGAGCCATCGATGTGTCTACTTGGGGGGGGGATATATACGGCTGTGATTATAATCGAAGAGAATTCTCTTGGTAGATAATGCGGTCTACATTTGATTGTGAGGAATTCTAAATCAGGTGAACAGAAGGATTTGAGTTCCTGTATGTTTCTTTCATCACACCATGTCACGTTAGTCATAAGGCATACGCCCCCGCCCCTCTTCTTACCAGAAAGATGTTTGTTTCTGTCTGCGCGATGCGTGGAGAAACCCATTGGCTGCACCGCTTCGGATAGAGTCTCTCCAGTGAGCCACGTTTCCGTGAAGCAAAGAACGTTACAGTCTCTGATGTCCCTCTGGAATGCTACCCTTGCTCGGATTTCATCAACCTTGTTGTCAAGAGACTGGACATTGGCAAGAAGAATGCTAGGGAGTGGTGCACGGTGTGCCCGTCTCCGGAGTCTGACCAGAAGACCGCCTCGTTTCCCTCTTTTTCGGAGTTGTTTTTTTTTTGGGTCGCTGCATGGAATCCACTCCGTTGTCCTGTTTGTAAGGCAGAACACAGGATCCGCGTCGCGAAAAACATATTCTTGGTAGTACTGATGGTGAGTTGATGCTGATCTTATATTCAGTAGTTCTTCTCGACTGTATGTAATGAAACCTAAGATGACCTGGGGTACTAATGTAAGAAATAACACGTAAAAAAACAAAAAACTGCATAGTTTCCTAGGAACGCGAAGCGAGGCGGCCATCTCTGTCGGCGCCGGAAGTCCAACAGTCATGCTTGAAGCCAATTGTGCCAATTGTGTAGTTTTGTATTTTGACAGAACCAATTGTTCTGTTTAGTTTTGTGAGGATCCACTCCCCTGTCACTTCCCCTACAGAATACACAGAAGTCATGTTTGTATACACTGTTCCATAGCTTTTGTGGTTTGTTCTGTGCTGTATAGTGTCCTTTGAGGACTCTCTCTCTGAGGACTCTCTCTCTCTCTCTGCTACAGAAGCAGCAGCAGTCGTGCAGCATCATCCACAGCCTGAGAGAGAGCCAGCAGCAGGAGCTCAGTCGCTTCCTCAACCCCCCCAGCATACAGACCACCCTGCCTAGTGAGGACATCAACGCTAACCAGGACCATTCAACACAGCCAGAGGTACACACATGCGCGCACACAACCACACACACACACACACACGCACAAACATGAATTGAACCACACACACCTCACACCAGCAAGATGGATAAGATGTTAGAGTTTCTATGGTAAGGTTTTCTGTACAGTCTGTAGTAGGTACTCATATGCCAGGTAATAAACTCGCAGTACAATTTTTTGGGTGAATGCTCATAACAGGAAATTATACAATGTTTCATACATGTATTATAAAACTTTTCTACACCTACCTACCTGTAGTTGAGTGGTCTCCAACAGCTGCTGAGTCCTACCCTGTCAGACCGTGGGGGATACAGACAGGACTCCTCAGAACGCCCTCAGAGGAAACTGGGACAGTGGAGACTACCTGCAGGTCAGTCACGTTTGTGTATGTGCGCTCGTGTGTGTGTGCAGTGTCAACAAAGATCAACTCTGTGCTCACGAAACCAATGTGACTGACCAGTGTCAATGTGTGTCGAACCATGTCATCTGCATGACTAAAGCCTAGGAATCTAGAAAAATAACATTGGAGCAATGCTGTATGCCAACAGATTCTCACATACTGTCTCTTCTCTCTCTCTCTCTGTCCAGGTCGTACCAGTGTCAAGTCCATGGTGTGTAAGATGAACCCTGTGAGTGACGAAGCCTCCTCGGGGTCAGAGGTCAAGAAATGGTGGACGCGTCAGCTGACCGTTGAGAGTGACGAGAGTGGTGATGACCTCATAGATATTTAAACGGGAAACTCAGAAAATTCAACCACGCTCACATATCGAACGAGAACTAGGATAGACAACTATAGCTCTGAGCGCTCAGTGTCAACACAGTACTCTGGTGGTTGAAACGTTCTTTCAAGGTTTTTTCAAGCATATCATACTTGACTGATTGGGGAAGTGACAGCGTGGACATCCTCCTCGCAAGTCTCTCCATCAGCAGCCATCTTACATCTTGTGGGACGTTATGATCAGTTTTTTCTCAAAATGGTGGCTTGTGGACACAGGAAAATGTCTCTTGGTTTGCAGTTAAGGCCATTTCAAGAACGTTGATTGTTAGAAACAACGCTTTAGCTGTTTGGTTTAAAGACTGTATATGAATGTACAAAGCCAAACCCATGACACCATTAATTCCTATGTGAAGACTCAATAGCCCATTTGAAGCCAAAAAAGTCAGTTAAGATGGCGTCTATAGAATACATAACATACACAGTTTGAGCTACCCCAGGAAGTGACATTGCAGGCTAGCTCAGTGCTTCCCCATCTCATTGAGTGTCAAAGGTTAAAGTCCGACCGGGATACTGCAGGCTGCAATTTGCAACTAAAACGAGGCAACAATAAACAAGTCGTCCCCCTTGGGCCAATCCGTGTAATTTTGTAAGTGATGGATCTGTATGGCAAGACTCATCATTCACCCAAGTTTCATCAAAATTGGGCAAGTGGTATCTGAGATTTTGTGTGTGACTTATGCACGTACACTTTTTATTTTATTTTTTATTTTATTTCACCTTTATTTAACCAGGTAGGCTAGTTGAGAACAAGTTCTCATTTGCAACTGCGACCTGGCCAAGATAAGGCATAGCAGTGTGAACAGACAACACAGAGTTACACATGGAGTAAACAATTAACAAGTCAATAACACAGTAGAAAAAAGGGGAGTCTATATATACATTGTGTGCAAAAGGCATGAGAAGGTAGGCAAATAATTACAATTATGCAGATTAACACTGGAGTGATAAATGATCAGATGGTTATGTACAGGTAGAGATTGGTGTGCAAAAGAGCAGAAAAATAAAAATAAATAAATAAAAACAGTATGGGGATGAGGTAGGTGAAAATGGGTGGGCTATTTACCAATAGACTATGTACAGCTGCAGCGATCGGTTAGCTGCTCAGATAGCAGATGTTTGAAGTTGGTGAGGGAGATAAAAGTCTCCAACTTCAGCGATTTTTGCAATTCGTTCCAGTCACAGGCAGCAGAGAACTGGAACGAAAGGCGGCCAAATGAGGTGTTGGCTTTAGGGATGATCAGTGAGATACACCTGCTGGAGCGCGTGCTACGGATGGGTGTTGCCATCGTAACCAGTGAACTGAGATAAGGCGGAGCTTTCCCTAGCATGGACTTGTAGATGACCTGGAGCCAGTGGGTCTGGCGACGAATATGTAGCGAGGGCCAGCCGACTAGAGCATACAAGTCGCAGTGGTGGGTGGTATAAGGTGCTTTAGTGACAAAACGGATGGCACTGTGATAAACTGCATCCAGTTTGCTGAGTAGAGTGTTGGAAGCAATTTTGTAGATGACGTCGCCGAAGTCGAGGATCGGTAGGATAGTCAGTTTTACTAGGGTAAGTTTGGCGGCGTGAGTGAAGGAGGCTTTGTTGCGGAATAGAAAGCCGACTCTTGATTTGATTTTCGATTGGAGATGTTTGATATGGGTCTGGAAGGAGAGTTTAGAGTCTAGCCAGACACCTAGGTACTTATAGATGTCCACATATTCAAGGTCGGAACCATCCAGGGTGGTGATGCTGGTCAGGCGTGCGGGTGCAGGCAGCGAACGGTTGAAAAGCATGCATTTGGTTTTACTAGCGTTTAAGAGCAGTTGGAGGCCACGGAAGGAGTGCTGTATGGCATTGAAGCTCGTTTGGAGGTTAGATAGCACAGTGTCCAAGGACGGGCCGGAAGTATATAGAATGGTGTCGTCTGCGTAGAGGTGGATCAGGGAATCGCCCGCAGCATGAGAAACATCATTGATATATACAGAGAAAAGAGTCGGCCCGAGAATTGAACCCTGTGGCACCCCCATAGAGACTGCCAGAGGACCGGACAGCATGCCCTCCGATTTGACACACTGAACTCTGTCTGCAAAGTAATTGGTGAACCAGGCAAGGCAGTCATCCGAAAAACCGAGGCTACTGAGTCTGCCGATAAGAATACGGTGATTGACAGAGTCGAAAGCCTTGGCAAGGTCTATGAAGACGGCTGCACAGTACTGTCTTTTATCGATGGCGGTTATGATATCGTTTAGTACCTTGAGCGTGGCTGAGGTACACCCGTGACCGGCTCGGAAACCAGATTGCACAGCGGAGAAGGTACGGTGGGATTCAAGATGGTCAGTGACCTGTTTGTTGACTTGGCTTTCGAAGACCTTAGATAGGCAGGGCAGGATGGATATAGGTCTGTAACAGTTTGGGTCCAGGGTGTCGCCCCCTTTGAAGAGGGGGATGACTGCGGCAGCTTTCCAATCCTTGGGGATCTCAGACGATATGAAAGAGAGGTTGAACAGGCTGGTAATAGGGGTTGCGACAATGGCGGCGGATAGTTTCAGGAATAGAGGGTCCAGATTGTCCAGCCCAGCTGATTTGTACGGGTCCAGGTTTTGCAGCTCTTTCAGGACATCTGCTATCTGGATTTGGGTAAAGGAGAACCTGGAGAGGCTTGGGCGAGTAGCTGCGGGGGGGGGGGAGCTGTTGTCCGAGGTTGGAGTAGCCAGGCGGAAGGCATGGCCAGCCGTTGAGAAATGCTTGTTGAAGTTTTCGATAATCATGGATTTATCGGTGGTGACCATGTTACCTAGTCTCAGTGCAGTGGGCAGCTGGGAGGAGGTGCTCTTGTTCTCCATGGACTTCACAGTGTCCCAGAACTTTTTGGAGTTGGAGCTACAGGATGCAAACTTCTGCCTGAAGAAGTTGGCTTTAGCTTTCCTGACTGACTGTGTGTATTGGTTCCTGACTTCCCTGAACAGTTGCATATCGCGGGGACTATTCGATGTTAGCGCAGTCCGCCACAGGATGTTTTTGTGCTGGTCGAGGGCAGTCAGGTCTGGAGTGAACCAGGGGCTATATCTGTTCTTAGTTCTGCATTGTTCTGCACTTGATTACTACAGTGCACCCTTTGGCCAATCAGTGTAATTTTGGAAATTGCGGATCTATGTAGCAAGACGCATCATTCACCCAAGTTTAGTCAAACTCGGGCCAGTGGTGTCTGATAAATCGTGTGGGTAAGCTAGACTCATATCCCTGAGCATGGGTGCCCAATTTAATCACTTAGTCAAACAGATCAAGAGATATAAACATGTACCTGTTATTGCGCCACCGTGTAGTCGGTATGATTGTTCTTGCATATGTTGAGTTTAAACAGTGTTTGCAACATCATGTGTACCAAATATTGTTACAATACGGATATCCTTAATTGATTTAAATGCATTTATGTGCCAGACCATGCCCGTGTGAATGTTTATTGGTCAATAGCGGCCGCGTTGTTTTAGGTACTAGTCTGGAAAGGAATGCGTTGAGGGACCTTTTCCCAATGATGCCACATATCAAGTTTCGTGCAGATCGGTCATTCGGTGCCTGAGGAGTAGCGTTTTTTTTTTTTTATTCACAAAATTCTAAATTGAGGAAAAATCATCATGGCAGACCTTATAGCACCCTGAGGCAAATTCTTTCCTTGTGAGGAGAGGGACCTATGTCCTGAATTTCATGACTTTAGGTCAAATGGGGTTAGCGGTGTGACCATACAAAGATTGCATTTTAATTTGCTTGTTATAGCGCCACCATCTGGACAATCAGTGTACTTTTGTAAATTACTGATCTCTACATTCAATAAGTTTTGTCCAAATCTGGCCAGTGCCATTTGAGATATTGCATGTAACAAACATACTAACAGACGGAGACAGATCCAGAGTCCCCCCTCCCCTTCCCGATTTCATTGTGGGGGTCATTTGTCCTTATAACTTCTTCTGTGTGTGATTTTAAAACAATTGGTTCAAGGACACACATCTGGTGTAATAGAAGCAATTATTGGTACCATGATTGTCTTCACAAAGATTGCCCTTTTCCCATTCACTGTAAGTGGAGATCCTGTTTTCTGCAAACAATGCCTGCAGTATCGCGGTCGGCCTTGAACTTTGTGGCTTCAATGAGAGGGGGCAGTCGTTCTCCCCTGGTTTGGTGGCTCACAAGAACATCAAAAAAGGGTCAATGCCTCAATGCAAAGTTTTGGAAAACTGATTTTAGAGTCCCATTGACATCTGTACTTTTCCATGTTGATGTTTTTCTATGCAGGAAGTTTTTTATAGTGTCCATTAAACAGAACCTCTGTGGTACCCTGTCACGACAACCTTTGATTAGCATCACTGTCCTTTTAGTTGTGAATGTCAGGGAGTGTTTATCGGGAAATACAAAATGAGAGTCATATAAATGATCAAGTCTACAAGCTACAGGACATTGTGTCATCTTGCTATTATATCGTTTTAGGAGATTATTTTATTACAATATAATTATACAATACCACACCAAAACAATGGATACATATTAATTGTATGTTGTTGCTATAACTTTAATTTATGAAATATGATGATTGAAATGCTTGAACTTTATAGCTATAGTTCCGTGTGATTCCCCTGTTGTCTTTGTTAATTGTGCCTCTCCCAGTCTCCAGTGTTTCATTGTACACTTACTGTCAGTTTGCTTATAACCACTTAATTCTATTCAAATCCAGGTTTCATGTTCTGTAGTAGAACAACCCAAAGGAAAATAGTTATAATTAAAGGGTGAAAGGAAATATGTTGGTACATGACTGTGAATGTTCTTTCAGATTAAATTAATTTATGTGTGGGCAAAAATATCAGATATATTTTATAAACTCTAGCATATAAATCCATTTTGGTTTGTTTGTACAGTATTGCATAATTTCAAATAAAGGCCTTTTGGCACCAACAGTGAGCTCCAAAAGTATTGGGACAGTGACATTTTGTTGTTGTTTTGGCTCTGTACTCCAGCACTTTGGATTTGAAATTATACAAATAATTTCATCCATATCGGATGAGCCGTTTAGAAATCACTCCACTTTATGTACATAGAAAAGGGGGATACCTAGTTAGTTGTACAACTGAATGCATTCAGTTGCATGAATGCATGTTTTTCGCATTTAACCCAACCCCTTTGAATCAGAGAGGTGCGGGGGGGCTACCTTAATCGACATCCACGCCATTGGCGCCCGGGGAACAGTGGGTTGACAGCCTTGCTCAGGGGCAGAATTACATATTTTTTCCTTTCGGTTACTGGCCCAGCGCTCTTACCCGCCAGAAATGAATGGTAAATAATGTATTGTGTCATTTTAGAAATAATATACAAATAATCATTATTTGTAAATAATAATAAAATATGTGAATGCTACCATGATTACTGATAATCCTGAATGAATTGTGATATACCCCAATATTTTTTTTTGGGGGGGGGGGGTATGATATTTGTGCTTCTGTAGCTTTCTCTAACATCATTATTCACGATTAATTCAGGATCATCTATAATCATGGTAGCATTCACGTTAATGTAGAAGTGTAGAAACATATTCTATTCCTGTGACTCCAAAATTACACTACATATTTACCATTAATTTCTATTGGGCACAAAATAATATGAAACCCAACCAAAACAAACAGCAAATGCATCTATCAAGTTTGTAGAGTCACAAACTTGATGTAATCATTGCGTGCTAGGAATATAGGACAAAATACTAAACGTTTCACTACTTTAATACCGATAGATGATTTTGTCCCAATACTTTTGGTTCCCTAAAATGTGAGGAATATGCACAAAAAGTGTTGTAATTTCTAAACTGCTAACCCAATATGGATGAAAATACCCTCAAATTAAAGCTGACATTCTGCATTTTGTATAATTTAAAATCCAAAGTAGTAGGTGCCAAGCTCACCGGTTTGAGTGTGTCAAGAACTGCAACGCTGCTGGGTTTTTCACACTCAACAGTTTCAGGGTGTATCAAGAATGGTCCACCACCCAAAGGACATCCAGCCAATTCGACACAACTGTGGGAAGCATTGGAGTCACAATGGGCCAGCATCCCTGTGGAACGCTTTTGGCACCTTGTAGTCCATGCCCTGACAAATTGAGGTTGTTCTGAGGGCAAAATGGGGTGAAACTCAATATTACTGTTTTGTACACTCAGTGCCATTATTACCTTCACTTTATGAAGTATCTTATATTCTTATATAAAACATGAGGAATGGGGCAGCACTGGTAGGGTAGACAGTAGGTCTTTGTAGATAGAATGTGCTATTTGGTTAAAGGGGTAAATTTATCATCAAATAGAAAGGAGGAATAAGGCACTGTTCATATAAATTAAAATGCCTTTATTTGTATGGCATGTTCAGTGAAACAAAGATTTTTTGTAACTTTGATTTATCAGGGGCTCCTGCAGCACCCCTACATCCCCCGGCTATGTCTCATTGTCCATGTACGCAGCATGCTCCTATCATTGATATTGTCTGAGCCTGCCGGCACACGATGAGCTTTAAAAAATGTTTTTTTAGCAGGTTTTAATTCATCTAATAAAATCAATCAATTCATAATTCAGCTTTCTTAGCCTAGCATTTTGTGTACCAATATATCATAACCTCTGAATCCCAAATCAATCCCTAGTGTCTCCCCCCTAGGTACTTGTGTAGATCTGAGAGGATTTGATAGGTGTAAGAATATCTTGCCCTCTGATAGGCCAGGTGGAATATTTGCCATGTTTACGGACACCTATCCAATCCTGTCAGATCTCCGTAAGTGCCTTGCATCTATAATCAAGATGGTAGGGGCTTTGGGTTGATTTGAGATTAGGGTACTTTTCACTAGGTATCTGGATGAAGGCCAACATGACTTCCTTCTCATGATGCAAGCGTGTTTTGGTTCATGGGCCCTATTCACCTGATCTCTTTTCATGTGTCTGGATGTATAAAGCATATCGGTACGAGGAAGAAGACAATTGAGTTGGTTAGCTAGGGGGATAGTCGAGAAGACGGATGCTCTTTTAACGCTTCTGCAGCCAAACACTGCAGTGTTCCCTGCTATTTCCTTAGGTGACACTGCCATCTGCTGGGTGGACGGTGTACTATTGGTTATTGAATCGGGTGGCGAGCGCCTTGGTGTGTTGTGCTGTCCTGTGTTATGCAGTCAACGCTGTCGTCCTGACAGAGATGTGTTGTGTAGTTTTTTTGTCGTGTCACATTTTGTTGGGGACAGGGTTAAATGCAGTCTAACTAACCGATGGTGACCGTATGGTTATCCACTGTGACTGTGTTGGTTTGTGTTATCTTATATTGTCTTGTGTTGTTTTTATGTTTTATCTTACCGATCACAGTATGATGTGAGGACAATATTAGCATTACATTTAAGTCAGTTTTTACTCTCTCCTCTTTGGTCACTGTGAGAGTTCCACATGTTGTATCTGAACGTGGTGACATGCCTAATGGTGCTAACAGGAGAAATGTAATTGATATTCCTACTTTGTTTTCTTTTCCTAATAGGTATAATCCAATCTTTGAATCTCCTGTTGTTCTGAAATCTCAAAGTAATTTGACTTGTATTGATTTTAAATGCAGAAAAGGTTTTACATTCTTACATCTTAACATTGGTAGTCTACAGTATTATCTAATATCGATCATGTCAAGATCTGGGCCTCTCAGGCAGACACTGATATTTGTATTTTATCTGAAACCTGGTTAACTGATAAAACCCTGGACTCTGACGTTTCTATGGATGGTTACAATGTGTTTAGGGCTGGTAGGAAAGGCAAAGGTGGTGGTGTTGCTATTTACACAAATAATATTCTTTCTGTGTCTCTGTTGAAGGCTACCTCCAGTCCTAAACAATTTCAATTGTTGCCTTTAAGTCTTCAGTTTAAGTCTTCAAAAATAACAGTTATAGGAATCTATCGTCCACCCTCCGCCAAGAAGTGTGTACTAAACAAACTCACTGATTTAATTGCCATTTTTACAACCCCAGAGGTGTTGATCGCTGGAGATTTTAATATTGCACGGGGAACGCAGGATGCTGACTGTTTAAAGGATTTTTGTACTCATCTAAATTTGTCTCAGCTGATTACAAAGCCTACTCGTCCAAACTTAAAGGACCCTATGAAATCGACTTTGATTGACCTCATATTTACACATATTCCAGAGAAATATGCTGGGAGTGGGGTATTTGCTTTGGATATTAGTGACCACTGACCCATTGTGTGTTTCAGGGATATAGAGATGCCTAGATCCAAACCTCGTTTTATCAACAAGAAGAATTTTAAACATTTCAATGAACAGGCCTTCTTTTGGGACCTTTATGTTGGTAACTTTGATTGTACTGCATCTATACCTGACCCAGATTTGGCTCTGAACCACTTCTCAAATGTTTTCAATTGTATTGTAGATATACATGCTCCCTTTAAAAAAGTGATAGTTAATTTATTATTGTCCTTGGTTCCATCCAGTTCCATCCAGAGCTATCTGAACTCATACACAACAGAGATGTTGCCTGAGCCAAAGCTAGATTCCCAGACTCGGGCCCAGGTTGGCAGTCTTTTTGGCGATTGATAAATCTGTGTGTAAAACTAGTTAAAAAAAAGCCAAATCTGATTATTATGTTAATAAACTATCTGAATGTACACTGAAGGGTTGCGTCTCCTTTTCTCACCCCCAATAAATTAATTTAGATTCTGGTCCAATTACTGACAAAATTGATATCATTAAATAATTGAATCACCATTTTATCTTTGGGGCTATATACTTGAATGTATTTCAAAGCAAGCTCTTGAAAAGAGTAGTTCGGATGTAGTTGGTGAAAATCTATTGAATGATACTGAAGATGCTGGTCAGGAGATTTATTTTTGGAAATTCACTGATAAAAAAAGTCCTGGAATCTTTGCTAAAATTTGAGGGGAAAAATCCACTGGGACTGATCATTTGGAGCCTGTTCTGCTTAAGTGTGCAGCTCCCTTTATTGCTTGCTCAGTGGCTCACAGTTTTTATTTAACATTGTTATTCCAAAAGCATGGAAATCAGTGTATGTGCGGCCACTCCATAAGGATGGGGATACAAATGATGTTGACAACTATCGCTCCTTTTCAAGACTACATTCTTTAGCTAAGATTTTTGAATCCTTGGTTGATGTACAACTTCGTTCCTTTTTATCTGATAATTGTATTTTTAATATAAACCAATCAGGGTTTAGGCCTGATGTAATGAATACGATGGGAGACAGAGAGCTGGTTTCAAGCGCAGGAGGTGTTTATTTGTAAAGGACCACAGGAGGAGGCAGGTAGCTAGGTCCAGGGGCAGGCAGAAGGTCATACACAGGGAGTCCAAAAAGGTAACGGTACAGGCAGGGTAAAGGCTAATGACGTAGTACAGGCAGGGAACAGGAAAAAATAAAAGTGTATCTGTCACGAGAATTTTCAATCCCAATGATGATAACTAAACAATTATTTAAGCTTTGACCAATCCCCGAGGTTTGTAAGGCCCTGGGTTTAATAATAATTAGGCAAAGACTCAGCTTATGCAAAAGGTCCGTACGGTTTATTCAGAGAACGTTCTGTCCAAAAGTGCAAAGACCTGTCTTTTTATAACTCCCACCCCCTACCTACTTACACGCACATACAGACACACAAACAGTAGGGGGATCACACGCACATACAGACACACAAACAGTAGGGGGATCACACGCACACACAGACACACAAACAGTAGGGGGATCACACGCACACACAGACACACAAACAGTAGGGGGATCACACGCACATACAGACACACAAACAGTAGGGGGATCACACGCACACACAGACACACAAACAGTAGGGGGATCACACGCACATACAGACACACAAACAGTAGGGGGATCACACGCACACACAGACACACAAACAGTAGGGGGATCACACGCACATACAGACACACAAACAGTAGGGGGATCACACGCACATACAGACACACAAACAGTAGGGGGATCACACGCACACACAGACACACAAACAGTAGGGGGATCACACGCACACACAAACACACAAACAGTAGGGGGATCACACGCACATACAGACACACAAACAGTAGGGGGATCACACGCACACACAGACACACAAACAGTAGGTGGGCTGTATCTTTCCCCACAGTCCACATTCCTCGTTTATCACTATCAAGCTGGCAGTTCCATTCCGTTCCCTCCTTCCCTAGGTTAGAGGGACCTTGACAGGACTCCCTTTCCTGTCGTAAGTTTTTTAGAGTTCTAACCAGGTCAGGTCATGCATAGTTTAATTGTTCTCTGTGTTTTCTTAGTCACACACACACATTTCTACTTGTCCCGACCAAACCTTATTGGACTTTAAGATTATCACTCTAAATATTCATTATACATGTTACATAATCTAATAATTACTAATAGTTGTTTGTTTAATTATTCATTATACATGTTGCATAACCTAATAATTACATTTCAGGGTGGAACTCTTTAGTCATTACCTTAAACATATACATTCCCTTATCAGTATCATAACAAACAATACCTCACAATGATGGGGTGCAAAGAACTGAACTAAATAGTGTGTGATAATGACATACGGGTGTGTGAACAGGTGATCAGAATTCAGGTGATTGGGATCTGGAGATTGAGCTGAGTTCAGGGGATCTATGTGTTTGAGAGTGTGAGTTGGAAGCAGACGTTACACCTGGACATAGTACTATCACAGCAACCATGCCAGTTGTTAATGATCTTGTCAATGCCTTGGATGCTAAAAATAGCTGTGCTGCCTTGTTTATTGACCTGTCGAAGGCATTTGACAATGTTGATCATTCTGTTTTGCTGAAGAAGTTATCAAGAATAGGCCTGGGATATACAGCCTGTTTATGGTTTCAGATTTATCTTAGCGACAGAACTCAGGCCATCTTGACAGATGGGGTTAAATCTGAATTTCTTGAGATTCAAAAAGGTATTCCTCAGGGTTCTATTTTGGGTACATGATTGTTCACTTTGTATATTACGTAATGACATAGGAAACACTGTTAATACTTGTAACATTCATCTCTATGCAGATGACACCGTTTTGTGTTCCTGTGCCACCTCAGTGCAGCAGGCCATTCGTGAACTTCAGCATGACTTTGATTCAATTCAGAAATCACTTACAGATCTTAAATTAGTGTTAAATTCAAGTAAAACCAAGCTCATGCTTTTTTTCTAGGTCACGGAATTTTGACCCTGAGGACCTGCATATTTGTGCAACAAATGGAGCCCAGATTGAGCTGGTATCTCAATATACAGTGGGGCAAAAAAGTATTTAGTCAGCTACCAATTGTGCAAGTTCTCCCACTTAAAAATATGAAAGAGGCCTGTAATTTATCATAGGTACACTTCAACTATGACAGACAAAATGAGAAAAAAAATCCAGAAAATCACATTGTAGGATTTTTTATTAATTTATTTGCAAATTATGGTGGAAAATAAGTATTTGGTCATTAACAAAAGTTTATCACAATGTTATATACCCTTTGTTGGCAATGACCAAGGTCAAACGTTTTCTGTAAGTCTTCACAAGGTTTTCACACACTGTTGCTGGTATTTTGGCCCATTCCTCCATGCAGATCTCCTCTAGAGCAGTGATGTTTTGGGGCTGTTGCTGGGCAACACAGACTTTCAACTCCCTCCAAAGATTTCCTATGGGGTTGAGATCTGGAGACTGGCTAGGCCACTCCAGGACCTTGAAATGCTTCTTACGAAGCCACTCCTTCGTTGCCCGGGCGGTGTGTTTGGGATCATTGTCATGCTGAAAGACCCAGCCACGTTTCATCTTCAATGCCCTTGCTGATGGAAGAAGGTTTTCACTCAAAATCTCACGATACATGGCCCCATTCATTCTTTCCTTTACACGGATCAGTCGTCCTGGTCCCTTTGCAGAAAAACAGCCTCAAAGCAATGATGTTTCCACCCCCATGCTTCACAGTAGGTATGGTGTTCTTTGCATGCAACTCAGCATTCTTTGTCGTCCAAACACGACGAGTTGAGTTTTTACCAAAAAGTTATATTTTGGTTTCATCTGACCATATGACATTTTCCCAATCTTCTTCTGGATCATCCAAATGCTCTCTAGCAAACTTCAGATGGGCCTGGACATGTACTGGCTTAAGCAGGGGGACACGTCTGGCACTGCAGGATTTGAGTCCCTAGCGGCGGTGTGTGTTACTGATGGTAGGCTTTGTTACTTTGGTCCCAGCTCTCTGCAGGTCATTCACTAGGTCCCCCCGTGTGGTTCTGGAATTTTTGCTCACCGTTCTTGTGATCATTTTGACACCACGGGGTGAGATCTTGCGTGGAGCCCCAGATCGAGGGAGATTATCAGGGGTCTTGTATGTCTTCCATTTCCTAATAATTGCTCCCACAGTCGATTTCTTAAAACCAAGCTGCTTAACTATTGCAGATTCAGTCTTCCCAGCCTGGTGCAGGTCTACAATTTTGTTTCTGGTGTCCTTTGACAGCTCTTTGGTCTTTGGAGTGTGACTGTTTGAGGTTGTGGACAGGTGTCTTTTATACTGATAACAAGTTCAAACAGGTACCATTAATACAGGTAACGAGTGGAGGACAGAGGAGCCTCTTAAAGAAGAAGTTACAGGTCTGTGAGAGCCAGAAGTCTTGCTTGTTTGTAGGTGACCAAATACTTATTTTCCACCATAATTTGCAAATAAATTCATTCAAAATCCTACAATGTGATTTTCTGGATTTTGTTTTCTCATTTTGTCTGTCATAGTTGAAGTGTACCTATGATGAAAATTACAGGCCTCATGTTTTTAAGTGGGGGAACTTGCACAATTGGTGGCTGACTAAATACTTTTTTTGCCCCACTGTATATGCATATTCTAGCATCTTGTCCTGAGAAATAGCCTGTTTACTTTGGGAACGTTATTTTTCCAAAAATGAAAATACTGCCCCCTAGTCTCAAGAGGTTATTAAGTGTGCCTTGAGTTCTAAATAAATCACAGACAGTGGCACCAGCAAAGCACCCACACACCATAACACCTCCTCCATACTTTACGGTGGGAAATTCACATGCGGAGATCATCCCTTCACCCACACCGCATCTCACAAAGACACGACTGTTGGAATGAAAATCTCCTATTTGGACTCCAGACCAAAGGACAAATTTCCACCGGTCTAATGTCCATTGCTCGTAATTCTTGGCCCAAGCAAGTCTCTTCTTATTATTGGTGTCCTTTAGTAGTGGGTTCTTTGCAACAATTCGACCATGAATCCCTGATTCATACAGTGTCCTCTGAACTGTTGATGTTGAGAAGTGTCTGTTACTTGAGCTCTGTGAAGCATTTATTTGAGGTGCAATTTCTGAGGCTGGTAGCTCTAATTAGTATAGTTTAGTTTATTAATTCGACCATTTAAAAAAAACAAGCACACATAAAACTTGAACAAGCCATACATGCACGAGTAAAATCATGGAGGAAAACACACAATAAAGTCTGGGACTTATTTCCACTGTTAATTCATGGAGGATAACACACAATAAAGTCTGGCGCTTATTTCCACTGTTAATTCATGGAGGATAACTTACAATACAGTCTGGGACTTATTTCCACTGTTAAATCATGGAGGATAACACACAATACCATCTGGGACTTATTTCCACTGTTAAATCATGAAGGATAACACACAGTACAGTCTGGAACTTATTTCCATTTAGGATAACACTCAACATCTGGGACTTATTTCCACTGTTAATTCATGGAGGATAACATACAATACAGTCTGGGACTTATTTCCACTGTTAAATCATGGAGGATAACACACAATAAAGTCTGGGACTTATTTCCACTGTTAAATCATGGAGGATATCACACAATACCGTCTGGGACTTATTTCCACTGTTAAATCATGGAGGATAACACACAATACAGTCTGGGACTTATTTCCATGGAGGATAACACAATACAGTCTGTGACTTATTTCCATGGAGGATAAAACACAATACAGTCTGGGACTTATTTCCATTGAGGATAACACACAATACAGTCTGGGACTTATTTCCATTTAGGATAACACTCAACGTCTGGGACTTATTTCCACTGTTAATTCATGGAGGATAACATACAATACAGTCTGGGACTTATTTCCACTGTTAAATCATGGAGGATATTACACAATACCGTCTGGGACTTATTTCCACTGTTAAATCATGGAGGATAACACACAATACAGTCTGGGACTTATCTCCATTGTTAAATCACTGAGGATAACACAATAAAGTCTGGGACTTATTTCCATTGAGGATAACACACAATAAAGTCTGGGACTTATTTCCATTGAGGATAACACACAATAAAGTCTGGGACTTATTTCCACTGTTAAATCATTGAGGATATTACACAATAAAGTCTGGGACTTAATTCCATTGTGGATAACACACAATAAAGTCTGGGACTTATTTCCATTGTTAAATATTCGAAGATACCACACAATAAAGTCAGACTTATTTCCACTGTTAAATCATGGATGATAACACAATACAGTCTGGGACTTATTTCCATTGTGGTCCTCTTGAGACAAGATGGCTAGGCAAGTTCTAGCCACTGGGATGTTTGCCCATTCTTCAAGGCAAAACTGCTTTCAAAAAAGCTTTACCGAAAAAGCACACCATGCAATAATCTGAGTACAGCGCTCAGACAACAAAACAAGCCATACAGATATCCGCCATGTTGTGGAGTCAACAAAGTCAGAAATAGCATTATAAATATTCACTTACCTTTGATGATCTTCATCAGAATGCACTCCCAGGAATCCCAGTTCCACAATAAATGTTTGATTTGTTCGATAAAGTTCATAATTTATGTCCAAATACCTCCTTTTTGTTTGCGCGTTTAGTACACAATACAATTTCACAACGGGCGGGCAAGTCCAGGTGAAGGTTCAGACGAAATGTCGTATTACAGTTCGTAAAACATGTCAAACGAAGTATAGAATCAATCTTTAGGATGTTTTTATCATAAATCTTCAATAGTGTTCCAACCGGAGAATTCCTTTGTCTGTAGAAATGCACTCTCATATGAGCGCGCGTGATCAGCTTATGCCACTCTGGCAGACCTCTGAGTCATTCAGCTCCCATTCCCCCCTCCTTCGCAGTAGAAGCATCAAACAAGGTTCTAAAGACTGTTGACATCTAGTGGAAGCCTTAGGAAGTGCAACATGACCCCATAGACACTGTATATTCGAAAGGCAATGACTTGAAAAACTACAACCCAAAGATTTCCCACTTCCTGGTTGGATTTTTCCTCAGGTTTTTGCCTGCCATATGAGTTATGTTATACTCCCTTTGAATCAGAGAGGTACGGGGGGCTGCCATAATCAACATCCACGTCTTCGGCACCTGGGGAAAAGTTTGTTAACTGCCTTGCTCAGGGGCAGAACGATAGAGGTGTTGGGTTTGCACCAGACATAACATTTTTTGATGGACAAAAAGCTACATTTTTACCTTCTTCCATATGTTTGGGGAGTCTCACACATGCCTTTTTGGACAAACACCAAATGTGTTTGCTTACTTTTTTTTCTTAAAGCAATGGCTTTTTTCTGGCCAGTCTTCCGTAAAGCCCACCTCTGTGGAGTGCACAGCTTAAAGCGGTCCTACCGACAGATACTCCAATGAAAGAGCCTTCCCCAAACTGTTGCCACAAAGTTGTTTGCACAGAATCGTCTAAAATGTCATTGTATGCTGTAGCATTAAGATTTTCCTTTACTGGAACTAAGGGGCTTAGGCCGAACCATGAAAAACAGCCCCAGTTCGTCATTCATCCTCCACCAAACTTTACAGTTGGCACTATGCACGGTGGCAGGTAGTGTTCTCCTGGCATCCGCCAAACCCAGATTCGTCCGTCGAACTGCCAGGTGGCAGTAAAAACCCATGAAACTCCCGACGAACAGATACTATGCTGATGTTACTTCCAGAGGCATTTTGGAGCTCGGTAGTGAGTGTTGCAACCGAGGACAGACAATATTTAAGCGCTATGTCCTTCAGCACTCGGCGGTCCCGTTCTGCGAGCTTGCGTGCCTTACCACTTCCCGGCTAAGCTGTTGTTGCTCTTAGACGTTTCCACTTAACAATATTAGCACTTACAGTTGACCGGAGCAGCACTTGCAGGACAAAAGTTTGACGAACTGACGGTGCCACGTTGAAAGTCACTGAGCTCTTCATTAAGGCCATTCAACGGCCAATATTTGTCTATGGAGATTGCATGACTGTGTGCTTGATTTTATATACCTGAAATAGCCAAATACGCTCATTTGAAGTAGTGTCCACATACTTTTGTATATTATGGTGTACATACCAACATTCACACACATTCACGGTGTGGCATTCACACACACACACACACACACACACATACACACACACACGCACATAATTTGCACACTCCTATCAAAGTATCCAACATCTAGACCCCCTCACTAGTTAAACCACACGGCAACACTTTGGGTTAAGATTTCAGCTAATTGGCAAGTGTACTCCCATTAATACTGCTGGCTGCACCGGGGTGTATTACCCCTTAACAAGGAGCCTCGTTAGTCAGAGAATTAACCCATTAAAAGACATGGGATCTTAATTTGTCTCTACAATAGGGCCAGTGCGCTTCACAGTTGACTTCGTGTGTATGGGGGTTGTGTGCACTGTCGATAATGAGGGAGGGGGGGGGGGGGCAGCGAGAGAGAGAACACCGTGAATTGGCAGCCCATGGGACGTCTACTTACTCACACATTTCAGTCTCTCGATGATGGAGTGATCGCCCCGGCACATGATCGTGTAGGAAGGAGAAGAAAACAGACATCAGTCCTCTTGTCTTTCTTTTTCACCCAATCATCTCCCCTTAAACTTCTCTTTTCTTTTCCCTATTTTCTCCTCTGGCCATCCCCTCTTCTTTGCTCACTCATCAAAGCTTTCTTTTCACTATTTTCACACTTTCACACTGCGTGGGGGACGTGATATTTTTTGTGTGTCTCTTAATGATCTTTTAAGAGTGAGATGAGGGACCAGTTGTTTTTATCCAGGCCATTGTAATTTGCCTGACTCTCGGCAAAGGCGCGTGTCCATTGCTTATTTAGAGGCAATTTGGCAATTAGGGAAGGAGTGTGTGAGAGAGTGTGAAAGAAGAGATTACCTAAAATTAAAGTACATGCTGGCTTGGCCCCCTCCTGAGGAGATGTCGCCTTCGAAGCCGGGTAACAGAGGCATCAGTACGTACACCCGGAACCATACACATGTATGGAGAGAGAGAGACACACACAAACACAAACACACAAACACACACACACACGCACACACACACACACACACACACACACACACACACACACACACACACACACACACACACACACACACACACACACACATGAACGAACACATGTAACGTATAATACACACACACAGACACAGACACACACCTATACACTCGCAGAGTTTCTCTGTCAACGCATCTCCAATGCAGTTGTGAATGGTTCTCTCTGCACAGCTGGTAAAAAAATGATTGTGGAAGAGATGCACAGATTATGTACCAAATGAGATTGACTGATTAAGGGCTGAAACATGATTTATTGTCAAACTTAGGACAGCATTCAAAAAGCTGCCATGCATTGACATCGCACTGCACTTGACTTTAAAAATTAACTGAATTTCCCTGACTTAAGCGGAGATTGCATTCAGGGTAAACGCAGCGGAAGTCGGCTTAATTACTTTTAAAAGTTGGCGCACTGTGATTTGTTTGAATCCCAGCCAAGGACAGGTAACATATCATTCAACCTACTTGGTAACCAAGCTGATTAAGAACCAAAGGTAAGCGTTCTTATAGTTGGATAGATGGAATTTAGACCCAATATGCCTATTCAACTCAGTACCTACAGCTGAAGTTGAAAGTTTACATACGCTTAGGTTGGAGTCATTAAAACTAATTTTCCAACCACTCCACAAGTGTATTGTTAACAAACTATAGTTTTGGCAAGTCGGTTAGGACATCTACTTTGTGTATGACACAAGTCATTTTTCCAACAACTGTTTACAGACAGATTATTTCACTTTTATTAATTCACTGTATCACAATTCCAGTGGGTGAGAAGTTTACATACATTAAGTTGACTGTGCCTTTAAACAGCTTGGAAAATTCCAGAAAATGATGTCATGGCTTTAGAAGCTTCTGATAGGCTAATTGACATCATTTGAATCAATGGAGGTGTACCTGTGGAAGTATTTCAAGGCCTACCTTCAAACTCAGTGCCCCATTGCATGACATCATGGGAAAATCAAAAGAAATCAGAAACAAAATTGTAACCTCCACAAGTCTGGTTCATCCTTGGGAGCAATTTCAAAATGCCTGAAGGTACCACGTTCATCTGTACAAACAATAGTATGCAAGTATAAACACCATGGGACCACACAGCCGTCATACCGCGCAGGAAGCACTTTGGTGAGAAAAGTGCAAATCAATCCCAGAACAACAGCAAAGGACCTTATGAAGATTCTGGAGGAAACAGGTACAAAGTATCTATATCCACAGTAAAACGAGTTCTATATCAACATAACATGAAAGGCCGCTCAGCAAGGAAGAAGCCACTTCTCCAAAACTGCCATAAAAAAGCCAGACTACGGTTTGCAACTGCACATGGCGACAAAGATCATCCTTTGGTCTGATGAATCAAAAATATAACTTTTTGGCCATAATTACCACCGTTATTGTTTGGAAAAACAGGGAGGCTTGCAAGCCGAAGAATATCATCCCGACTTTGAAGCACAGGTTCGGCAGCATCATCTTGTGGGGGTGCTTTGCTGCACTTCACAAAATAGATGGCATCATGAGGTAGAATGGGCCAAAATTCACCCAACTTATTGTGGGAAGCTTGTGGAAGGCTACGCGAAACGTTTGACCCAAGTTAAACAATTTAAAGGCAATGCTACTAAATACTAATTGAATGTATGTAAACTTCTGACCACTGGGAATGTGATGAAAGAAATAAAAGCTGAAATGAATCATTCTCTCTACTATTATTCTGCCATTTCACATTCTTAAATAGAGTGGTGATCCTAACTGACCTAAGACCATCATTTTTTACTATGATTAAATGTCAGGTATTGTGAAAAACGGAGTTTAAATCCATTTGGCTAAGGTGTAAACATCTGACTTCAACTGTAAGTGTTGTTATTGTGAAGTGGAAACGTCTAGGAAGAACCACTGCTCTGTCAATGCAATGAAATACACCTATAATACCTTTAAAACACGCACACACTTTACAACACACACTGTGTGGATGTATGTGTGCGGTTTTGCGAGCATGCAATAGTTCTCCCTGTCTTGGGGTGCACCGAGGAAATTATGAAAGTGAAAAAAATGGACGATGATTTCAAGACTTGCTGCTATCGAATACAGATCGCCCCGTGATCAATTTGATCGATTATTAACGTTTATTAATACCTAAAGTTGGTTTACAAAAGTAGTTTGAAGTGATTTGTAAAAGTTTATAGGCAACTTTTTTAATTTTAAAAAGTGACGTTGCGTCTGTAAAGGTGAATTTTCCTTGGATCAGACGGCCTTCATAAATGGACATTTTGGGTATACAATGACGGATTTAATCGGGAAAAAGACCCAATTGTGATGTTTATGGGACATATAGGAGTGCCAACAAAGAAGCTCGTAAAAGGTAATGAATGTTTTATATTTTATTTCTGCGTTTTGTGTAGCTCCGGCTACTGCTAAATCTTTTGTTTAGGTCTCGTTCAGGTATTTCGGGGGATGCATGCTATCAGATAATAGCTTCTCATGCTTTCGCCAAAAAGCATTTTACAAATCGGACATGTTGGCTAGATTCACAACGAGTGTAGCTTTAATTGAGTACCTTGCATGTGTGTTTTAATGAAAGTTTGAGTTTTATCGAGTACTACAGGTGGCGCTCTGAAATTTCCGCTGATTTTGGTTCCTGTACAGGAACAACAATACGTAAGATGTGCCTTTAAAAAAATGTATTTGTGGAATTTCTTTCATTCTTTATGTGTTTGAGCCAATCAGTTCTGTTGTGACAAGGTAGGGGTGGTATACAGAAGATAGCCCTATATGGTAAAAGACCAAGTCCATGTTATGACAAGAACAGCTCAAATAAGCAAAGAGAAATTACTGTAGATCAATTATTTAAGACATGAAAGTCAGTTAATGCGGAACATTACATGAACTTTGAAAGGAGCAGTTGAAAACAACATCAAGTGCTATGATGTAACTGGCTCTCATGAGGACCGCCACAGGAAAGAAAGACCCAGAGTTACCTCTGTTGCAGAGGATAAGTTCATTACAGTTACCAGCCTCAGAATTTGCAGCCCAAATAAACGCTTAACAGAGTTCAGGTGACAGACTGTACAGTATATGAACAAATATATTGAATAACAGAGTCACTACATGGAACAACAGATAGTCCCCCCCAACAAAATCTAAATGAAGTTTGTTCTGAATTGTCTGTCCTATATCTGAGAGATACACTATACATCCAAAAATATTTGGACATCCCTTCGAGAATGTGTGTCCAAACCGCAAAGTGGTAGGCCACACAAGCTCACAGAATGGGACCGATTATTGCTGAAGCTCGTAGAGAGTGTCTTACAACACTTACTAACGAGTTCCAAACTGCCTCTGGAAGCAACTGTTAGTCGGGAGCTTCATGACATGGGTTTCCATGGTTGAGCAACTGCACACAAGTCTAAGATCACCATGCGCAATGCCAATAGTTGGCTGGAGTGGTGTAATGCTCCCCACCATTGGACTCTGGAGCAGTGGAAACGCGTTCTCTGGAGTGATGAATCACACTTCACCATCTGCCAGTCCGATGGACGAATCTGGGTTTGGTGAATGACAGGAGAATGTTACCTGCCCCAATGCATAGTGCCAACTGTAAAGTTTGAGGAATAATGATCTGGGGCTGTTTTTCATGGTTCGGGCTAAGCCCCTTAGTTCCAGTGAAGGGAAATCTTAATGCTACAGCATTCTGTGCTTCCAACTTTTTGGCAACAGTTTGGGGACGGCCCAATCATGTTTCAGCATGACAATGCCCTGTGCATGAAGCGAGGTCCATATAGATATTGTTTGTCGAGATCGGTGTGGAAGACCTTGGCCCGCACAGAGCCCTGACCTCAACCCCATCGAACACCTTTGGGATGTATTGGAACACCGACTGTAAGCCAGGCCTAATTGTCCAACACCAGTACCCAACCTCACGTGCTCTTGTGGCTGAATGGAAGCAAGTCCCTGCATCAAAGTTCCAACGTCTAGTGGAAAGCCTTCCCAGAAGAATGGAGGCTGTTATAGCAGCAAAGGAAGGACCAACTCCATATTAATGCCCATGATTTTGGAATGAGATGTTCCAATGAGCAGGTGTCCACATACTTTTGATTATGTACTGTGTAAGAAAGATCATGTATTTACCCACTTTTATTTATGTCAACTGGTACTGGGGGACCTACAGACAAGTCTTGTGAGACCTGTTGGGGTCCTAGAGCAATATAACAAACATATACGTGTCTCACCTTTACACAGAGGGTGTGTAGCCTGTTCAGACACTACAGACAGAAGTTGGCAGATCGGATGTACCGACTGCAGACGAGTCCCAAGATGCTTGTGGGGTCGTGGAGCAAAATAGAGAACACCATCGTGTTTGTGAAAGTTTCATCTTTCATATAGGGGTCCAAATTGGCCAAACCTTTCAGACGCTACAGACTATTTTGTGAGAAGATTGATTTTTGGGATGGTCTGTCATGGTCTGACAAACACCGCTCTAGCTCTGTCACCTTTCACCTCAGATGCGGAAGTGTTACATAGGCAGATGCAGTGGATTGAGACTCATCCAATCTCTATCTTAAACAGATGGATTTTTACGGGGATGTTTTTATCATATGAATTAGATTTCTGCATTGGTGCGGACATGGACCTTAGGGTGGTTAAAAGTGACAAAGCTTGAATTTCAGCTTGATCCGAGTTTCCTGTATTACTTCACCAACATTTCACTTCCATTATCAGAAGCCACATTCTCATGTTCTGTCATTATCAAAACATTGATTTAATATTATCGTTTTTTTTCTTTCTGCAAATTCGTGCCCTGATAAATAAGGTGGCGGTGGTCTGTATCTTGTGTCAACATTCACCACAGGACTGAGGCTAATCCTGGCCCTGTGTTTTTAAACAGATGGTTGCAACTGTAGTACAGTAAAAAAGTAGCAAATTATTTTACCAGCAGGCTTCTCAGGCAATTAACAACTGGCATAATGTGTTAATTAAAAATCCATTCAGCCTCAATGAAGAGAGAAAGTGTCTCCTTCTCCACTTAGACTGCCGTTGGCACATATCCGAGAGCCAGTTACTCAAACTATAGTGACCTAGAGAAAGCCACAGTGGTAGAGTTACCAAAGTAAAAAATTAAGGATTTCAGATACTGTGCTTATTCTCGGTTCTTGTTTATCAAGGTCAGTCAAGTGTATGTCTAGTTTGTTCTATGGAGAGACAAAGGAAAGGGAAAAGGGGGGTTAACGCATTACACAAACTGGGTTTTTTGGGTTGATTAGGGTCTGTGCGTTTTTTGAAGCACAGGTTGAATCTACCTTTTTCAAACGAAAATTCAAAAACAGGCCACAACGCGCTAACTTGTTTAATGTTGAATCCACATGAGTCAATAACTTGAATTCAACATAGCCAAAACTGGATGTTGAGTGGATGTCTGGTTAGAAGTTGTGTCAAATCGTTTTACTGTTCTATTGAACACTGTCATTTGGATTCAAGTTATCTACCATTTACAAACTGCAACAGGTGTAAAGAGGTATGTCTTTCAGTCGGATGGTTATTGTGGTGTAAAGAGGTATGTCTTTCAGTCGGATGGTTATTGTGGTGTAAAGAGGTATGTCTTTCAGTCGGATGGTTATTGTGGTGTAAAGAGGTATGTCTTTCAGTCGGATGGTTATTGTGGTGTAAAGAGGTATGTCTTTCAGTCGGATGGTTATTGTGGTGTAAAGAGGTATGTCTTTCAGTCGGATGGTTATTGTGGTGTAAAGAGGTATGTCTTTCAGTCGGATGGTTATTGTGCATTGATTGTGTTTTTATAGTTACAGACACAAACCGACATACACAAACAGGGGAGTATACTGTTGTGAAAATACTATAAGTCTTTATAGTAACTAATACTGGGGCCCTATGTTTAAACTTATACATACAGTTACTGCACATCTGATACGGCTTCATATTCATATCTCTGATTACATTCGTTTCACTTTGAAACTGTGATTCCTTTGTGAGACCAATGAATGTAGAAAATTACTTTGGGCCTTGTTCCCTGATCAGCAGTAGTCAATTGTCACCCCAATTGACTACCCGGGGCAACCCAATGCAATTTCACTTTGTCTTTGAGCCAGAAATTTCTCATTTTCAAACACGCAATCAGGGCCATTCATCTGGCTGTGGTCCCTGTTTTCTCCTCTTTCTCTCTCTTTCTCCCATCCACACCTGGCTTCTCCCTTTCTTTAATTACTCAGGGAAAAAAACGCAACTCCTTTGATCCCCAGCCAAGCCTGAAATGTAACTGCCGTCATTCTAAAGGAAACCATACAGGCTCAAACCAATTCAATTACGTGACAATCAAAGTAGAAAGGGCCTCTAATTGCCCTGAAATGGGAGCGAGAAAAAAAATGGTGGTGGCTGTTGTGTGGGCGAGCGAGAGCAAGGCACAAAGACTAACTGCAGGGGGTGCTAAGCTCAAAGTAATAAATATGTCCTCCTATTGGAGAATAACTGGAGAAGGACTGGAGAACTCGGTGCTGTATGAACATAATGTACAACCTTATAGGTCACTCAGATAGCATATGTTTGTCCCTGACTGCTGCACTTAAGCTATATTTAGTTCATAATTTCACGTTTCTCGACTATGCTTTATGGGAAATTGCCATGCTATTATTTCAAACTGTAGGGATAAAATGGTGTGTATGTATGAGAGTGCAGAGTGTGAAAAGGAGAATTGATGTGGCATTTGAAAAGGTAATGTATTATGCATTACCTTAAGCTTCTGGAAAGTTGTAAACAACAAAAGAAATGACAGTTGCCTGTACATGAAATAACACATGTGATGTGAACTATCATAAGGGATTTAGAAGAAGAAAGATGTATGATATGTAACTAGAAACAAACGGTATGTAAAGGAACAATGTTATTTTCTATTTCCTTTGTAAAACTCCATCTCTGAATGAAATGCCTAGCAAGATCTCGGGTGGCTCTGCCCTGCACCACCACCCACCACCCCAACAGAATTTAGGGCATTTTATACCTGTCGATAAAGTCCTCAACACAAGTCAACAAAACAAACAAGAACAAATCAACAACACAATGCACAGGTCACACGTAACTTTGAGAAGTCTACCACAAATAGACACACATTCACAATAGAGCCTGGTTGCATTGTGATTGTGCATTCACACAAAATAAGAAAATTACCACTCCTTCCTCCACCACCCACCCAAACTCAATAAGCATCAAATCATGGCCCCTCATCCTATTGGGGGGGGGGG
Source organism: Oncorhynchus mykiss (assembly GCF_013265735.2). Lineage (NCBI taxonomy): Eukaryota > Metazoa > Chordata > Actinopteri > Salmoniformes > Salmonidae > Oncorhynchus > Oncorhynchus mykiss. The sequence continues at coordinate 2,992,941 of NC_048586.1, read as the reverse complement.
GGGGTGGATCAAAGATTGGCTTTAATCTCAGTCATTCCTCGCCTGCCCACATTTCCCCTTGCCTTCGCCTGGAAATGGCAGAATATTTAAATGTATGTATCTGTCAGCAGTCTCCTCCCCCTGCTGTGTCATACCTAGTCATTACTGTGTGAGCCCTAGACCCACAGCTTTATAAAAGCGCAGACGCAGAAACGCACTGAGAGAACGGAGAGGTAGGTTGCGTCCCAAATGGCACCCTCTTCCCTTTTCAGTGCACTACTTTTGACCAGGGCCTATAGTCCTCTGGTCAAAAGTAGTGCACTGTATAGGGTAAAGAGTGCCATTTGGGATGCTCTTGTCGAGAGGGCTGGAGGGAGAACTGACAGTAACCCCCACTGGCTGCAGAATGGCATAGATTGGGAGAACTCAGGTGTAAACTGACAAGTTATATATACTTTTTTGTGGTTTGTTTTTTTATTTTTGTTTTTTTATTTATTTTAAAATTTGCCGTTTGATGATTTGTGATTGATCATATGGAAGAGAATCCAGTTGTTGTATGGTCGTTTTTTAAATGTGACCTTTTGCTGCTTTTGCAATTGTAAAAAATATGTACACACACACACACACACACACACACACACACACACACACACACACACACACACACACACACACACACACACACACACACATACAAACTCTGTGTCCTTCATGGTTTGTGGGATGTTCCAGGTTAGTCTATGCTTGACTAGGCACAGCACAGTGGGTGTGGATGAGGTTCCAAAACAACATTTTGATATTTGGAATGTCAAAGTGGCTGTATCAGAATACAGCCCAGGACTGAAATTGAAGAATGTTGAACAGCCCAGGACTACACAAATACTGGACACCAGTGTTCAGGTAAATAAGACAATAAATCTGAATCTTATTAGTGTTGAAGTCACATTCTAAGTACTACAAGTATACTACAGTACCTGTAAAATGACCAATTTCCCATTTTCTTCTCTATTGAAGCAGAGTATAGGTGTAATACTGTAAAAAATGATTGTTGAGCTTGACCCAGTCTTTGTGGATGAAGTTGCGGTAGTCTTTGCCATGCCAGAACCTGGCTAGTAGTACAGGAGTAGTTTAGGTGTAGACATGTGTACTCACCATAAGGTGGGGGCAGGGTATTAGAGTAGTAGTAGTGTATTATTAGTAGTTGTAGCAGTAATAATGTAAGTGTATGACTCAACATAGGGTAAGGGCAGTTAGATGCAGAGAGTCAGTCATTGGAGTGCAGTGAAAGACTGTTGTTGTGCCAGTCACTATGAGGCAGCATCCTGGAACTGAGGCTGGCTTGGCTAACACAGTTCTCTGAGGTGAAGAGGATACAACGATATAAAGAGATGTCTAGGTCTACATTGATATAGACAGAGGCACAGCGAGGCACATATATACATAGAGACACATGGAAGTACAGAGGAGAGATACAGATGTGAAAAAAATAATGTAGACGGACTGACAGACAGAGACACATAAAGATAGACGTTCCTCTCACTTGTCTCTGTTCCACCATCTGAGTCCGAGCTGTGGTGGAAGATGAAGTTACACAATCATAGGCTGCCACTTGGAGGTTGATATTAGGCAGGGCGTCTCTTCAATAGGCCTCCCCTGGCTCTGCCACTGTACGAGGCCCAAGTCCTCCATAACACCCCTATATGCCTCCTTTTGAAAGGCAGCATTACTGCCACCGTCCCCTGGCACTGCTTCTACAGAAGGGGCAAGACACCCCATTTCATAAGACCTGCTCTGGGGCTCAGTGCTGGGTAATGGGACTCTTCCAGAGCCCTCCTCTTGGTGTTCAATACTAGGGTGGCCAGCATTGGAATCCACATCCCTTTGTTGTGCCACTATAGGAATCTCTCTCTGGGCAAGGCCTCTGTAGCTCGGTCTCTGGGGCTGCCAACTGGAGAGGGAGACAGTGCTGCAGGACCCATCACTAGAGGGGGAGTAGGGCTCTCGTAGCTCTGACCCTTGGGGGTGACGCTCCCACAACTCTGTCTTCTGTGTCTCTTCTTTAGGTCGGCGAAGATGTCCCCCACCTCGCTGTACTTCCTCTCCTCTTCCTCCTCCTCTTCTTCTGCAATAGTGACCGATTGCTGGCGAGAGATACAGAACCAGTCATTGATAAAAAATAATTTAAGCTCGATTAAGCTTTCAACCTTGGCAGGATAGTACAATCTAAGAACAGAGTGGTAAAGGGTACAGAATCCCACACAATTTGGATGCCTAGATACAACCCTTAGCCATGGTATATTGACCATATACCACAAACCCATGAGGTGCCTTATTGCTATTATAAACTGGTTACAAACACAATTAGAATAGTAAAATTACATGTTTTGTCATACTAATGGAAAACGGTCTGATATACTCTGGCTTTCAGCCAGTCAGCATTCAGGGCTCGAACCACTCAGTTTATAATACATAATACATGATTTCAAGTCTATATAATCCATGCTGTATGATAAGCAGAGTGACTGATATGAGAGTGTAACGTGGGTAAGGGGGGCATGGCCTCTCATGTATGAGAGCTAATGGCTCATAAAACATCACTGCCACCTCAAGTTGACAAATATCAAATGTCAGCTCCGTATTCTCCTGGCAGGCATAATTTTATTAAGTGCAAATATCACAGTGCTCCTTAGGAGATGCTCGCAAAGGTTAGACCAACAGCTGTAACAGTTTCATGTGTATTAGCCAAGATTTTACAAGCGGGGAGGCCCCCGAGTTGATGGATACGAGCAGTCAAGCATGAGAGAGAGAGAGAGGAGCGAGGAGCCCTAAGTGAATGCAATAAGGAGCTGGGCCTCATTGAGAGGGGAATATCATGTTTATTTAAAAGCTCGGGACATATCTAATAACGCAATGGATGGTGGGCAGTGACAGCGAGGGTGGGAGGCTATGTATATGTGTGAGAGAGAGAGAGAGAGAGAGAGCGAGAGAGAGAGAGAGAGAGAGAGAGAGAGAGAGAGAGAGAGAGAGAAGGAGTGAGAGAGAGAGAGAGAGAGAGAGAGAGAGAGAGAGAGAGAGAGAGAGAGAGAGAGAGAGAGAGAGAGAGAGAGAGAGAGAGAGAGAGAGAGAGAGAGAGAGAGAGAGAGAGAGAGAGAGTAGGAGTGAGAGAGAGACAGACAGACAGACAGACAGACAGACAGACAGACAGACAGACAGACAGACAGACAGACAGACAGACAGACAGACAGACAGACAGACAGACAGACAGACAGACAGACAGTTAGTTTAAAAGAGAGAAAGGGGTGGTGTATAGAGGGCCAGATCATTTCTCCATTTAGTGACTGTGGTAATTTGTTGACTCACTCATCCATGCAGGGTCTTTATGTTTCATGCAGGCCTCCAGAGGAAAGAGAGGGGTGAGGTGGGAGAAAGAGGAGGAAGAGAGGGGATGGGGGAGCAGTGGGAGAAAATTGTGGATAGATTGGGAGGAAAGAAAGGGACGAGAAGGGGACAGAGGGAATAAAGACCGGTAGGAAAGGGAGAAGGAGAGAAGAGAGAGGGGAAGGAGGGAATAAAGAGTGGTAGGAAAGGGAGAAGGAAAGAAGAGAGAGGGGAAGGAGGGAATAAAGAGCTGTAGGAAAGGGAGAAGGAAAGAAGAGAGAGAGGAAGGAGGGAATAAAGAGCGGTAGGAAAGGGAGAAGGAAAGAAGAGAGAGTGGAAGGAGGGAATAAAGAGCGGTAGGAAAGGGAGAAGGAAAGAAGAGAGAGGGGAAGGAGGGAATAAAGAGTGGTAGGAAAGGGAGAAGGAAAGAAGAGAGAGGAAGGAGGGAATAAAGAGCGGTAGGAAAGGGAGAAGGAAAGAAGAGAGAGGGGAAGGAGGGAATAAAGAGCGGTAGGAAAGGGAGAAGGAAAGAAGAGAGAGGGGAAGGAGGGAATAAAGAGCGGTAGGAAAGGGAGAAGGAAAGAAGAGAGAGAGGAAGGAGGGAATAAAGAGCGGTAGGAAAGGGAGAAGGAAAGAAGAGAGAGGGGAAGAAGGGAATAAAGAGCGGTAGGAAAGGGAGAAGGAAAGAAGAGAGAGGGGAAGGAGGGAATAAAGAGCGGTAGGAAAGGGAGAAGGAAAGAAGAGAGAGGGGAAGGAGGGAATAAAGAGCGGTAGGAAAGGGAGAAGGAAAGAAGAGAGAGGGGAAGGAGGGAATAAAGAGCGGTAGGAAAGGGAGAAGGAAAGAAGAGAGAGGGGAAGGAGGGAATAAAGAGCGGTAGGAAAGGGAGAAGGAAAGAAGAGAGAGAGGAAGGAGGGAATAAAGAGCGGTAGGAAAGGGAGAAGGAGAGAAGAGAGAGGGGAAGGAGGGAATAAAGAGTGGTAGGAAAGGGAGAAGGAAAGAAGAGAGAGGGGAAGGGAAGAGAAGAGACAGGGGTTAGGGGCTGGGCCCAGAGCGGTAAGCCACTGGTCTTCAGCATTAGGGACACGGGGGAAGATAGCAGCCCTTTAAAGCGGACCCAAAATGCTCTCTATTTAGCATTTTACATTGGCCCTCGACCCTCCTGAATACATGGGCCCCAAAATGTATCCATATAATAAGAAAATGGACGCCTGGTTGAGATTCTGTCTGTGGCCAGGAAACTGACAGTAGTAGAATACAGTATGTGGATGATTTACTGTACTGTATATAGTTTATTATACGTTCATAATCAAAGTTGTTTTGGTTTATGACACTAAAGTCCATGTTGCAAATGAGAACATGTGCTATTTATAAACTTACTTGGTGAAATAAAGGTAAACAAATATTTACAGTCCCAGTCAAAAGTTTGGACACACCCACTAGGGTTTTTCAAATATAAAATATATTTTGATGTGTTTGTTTACACTTTTTTGTTTACTACATGATTCCATGTGTTATTTCACAGTTTTGATCTCTTCACTATTATTCTACAGTGTAGAAAATAGTAAAATAAAGAAAAAAAACCTTGAATGAGTAGGTGTGTCCAAACGTTTGACTGGTACTATACAATATATACGGGTATAGGAAAAAAGAAACGTCTCGAGAGCCACGCATGAAACATGCAGTCAAATTTCCGATAGACATCAATGAATTACTCGAAAGCCGAGGGTTGTGTGGAGATCTCAAGTTCTAGAAACCACCATCCACTTAGATCTCTGTCACACAGTTGGAGGCTACACATCGGTGTTTTCATCAGTCAGCTGTCAGGTGCGTGTCTTATGGTTTGACGTGTGGCATAGTCTGACACTCATCACCCACACCCAGCTACTGTTGACATGCCACCCATGCAGCACTGCCCGACCCCAGACGGGGGTCAGATCTGTGTGGACAAACATTGGTGGCCCACTACTGGCTCTTGTACCCCTCCCCCCACAGGTCACATCCGCCCTCCATATGGGTCACATTTACACCAGGTTTACTGCTGTCTCTTTCACTTAGAGGGCAATGGAGATACAGCCAGGATTGACGGTGAGTGACGAATCCGCAACTTGGAGACGGAATTATAAATAGGTATTTATAGTTCATGGAGGCACACCATGGGCAAATAAGTAAATACGTGGGTAAATAAGTATTTCTCAAGTGTATGGTGAAAGTCTGAAGTTCGTCAACCAAATCTACTTTGATGAAGGAAAGACCAGTGACCAGCTGTCCAAAACAGTCCGAAACAATGGTCTGTGTCAAGTCAGATCAAATGATATTTGTCACATGCTTTGTAAACAACAGGTGTAGACTAACAGTGAAATGTTTATGTACGGCCCTTCCCAACAATGCAAAGAGAAAAAAAATGTAATAATAGAAAAATAATAACACGAGGAATAAATACACAATGAGTAACAATAACTTGGCTATATACACAGGGTACCAGTACCGAGTCAATGTGCAGGGGTACGAGGTAATTGAGGTACATATGTACATATACGTAGGGATAAACTGACTAGCCATCAGGAAAGATAATGAACAGTAACAGCAGTGTATGTGATGAGTCTGTCACGTCGGTATAACGGTATCGGGAGACAGGCGCAGGAATGCGGAATAGGGGTTTTTATTTCCCAAATTACAGTGTGCCGTGTAAAGGCAGGGGGACGAAGACCAAACAAACACGTAACAAAACACAGTGTAGAAAGCTAAACAAAAGAGTGAGGAGTACCTCGAATAATTACACAATCGCACAATGATACCACAGAGGACAAGACGCGTAATCATCTGTGCAATACATGTGGCACGAAAGCCAAAACAACACAGCACAGGTCACATGACCAATGGACATTTAAAAAATAATTGACACCCGCATGGTGAACAAATAAATATATATATATATATATATATATATATATATATACAAATACAATCAGTGGGAATAGGGGCCAATGCAGTGGGAAAAAGTGTCAATGCAGATAGTTAAATAGTTAACCAATAGCTACCCAGACTAACTATTTAGCTTGTTGGTAGAAGGTGTTCAAATCAAATCTAATTTTATTTGTCACATACACATGGTTAGCAGATGTTAATGCGAGTGTAGCGAAATGCTTGTGCTTCTAGTTCCGACAATGCAGTAATAACAAGTAATCTAACTAACAATTCCAAAACTACTGTTTTGTACACAGTGTAAGGGGATAAAGAATATGTACATAAGGATATATGAATGAGTGATGGTACAGAGCAGCATAGGCAAGATACAGTAAGTAGATGGTATCGAGTACAGTATATACATATGAGATGAGTATGTAAACAAAGTGGCATAGTTAAAGTGGCTAGTGATACATGTATTACATAAGGATACAGTCGATGATATAGAGTACAGTATTTACGTATGCATATGAGATGAATAATGTAGGGTAAGTAACGTTATATAAGGTAGCATTGTTTAAAGTGGCTAGTGATATATTTACATCATTTCCCATCAATTCCCATTATTAAAGTGGCTGGAGTTGAGTCAGTGTCAGTGTGTTGGCAGCAGCCACTCAATGTTAGTGGTGATGCGGTGATGCGTTGTGCAGACCTCACTACCCTCTGGAGAGCCTTACGGTTGAGGGCGGAGCAGTTGCCGTACCAGGCGGTGATACAGCCCGCCAGGATGCTCTCGATTGTGCATCTGTAGAAGTTTGTGAGTGCTTTTGGTGACAAGCCGAATTTCTTCAGCCTCCTGAGGTTGAAGAGGCGCTGCTGCGCCTTCTTCACACTGCTGTCTGTGTGAGTGGACCAATTCAGTTTGTCTGTGATGTGTATGCCGAGGAACTTAAAACTTGCTACCCTCTCCACTACTGTTCCATCGATGTGGATAGGGGGGTGTTCCCTCTGCTGTTTCCTGAAGTCCACAATCATCTCCTTAGTTTTGTTGACGTTGAGTGTGAGGTTATTTTCCTGACACCACACTCCGAGGGCCCTCACCTCCTCCCTGTAGGCCGTCTCGTCGTTGTTGGTAAGCCTACCACTGTTGTGTCGTCCGCAAACTTGATGATTGAGTTGGAGGCGTGCGTGGCCACGCAGTCGTGGGTGAACAGGGAGTACAGGAGAGGGCTCAGAACGCACCCTTGTGGGGCCCCAGTGTTGAGGATCAGCGGGGAGGAGATGTTGTTGCCTACCCTCACCACCTGGGGGCGGCCCGTCAGGAAGTCCAGTACCCAGTTTCACAGGGCGGGGTCGAGACCCAGGGTCTCGAGCTTGATGACGAGCTTGGAGGGTACTATGGTGTTGAATGCCGAGCTGTAGTCAATGAACAGCATTCTCACATAGGTATTCCTCTTGTCCAGATGGGTTAGGGCAGTGTGCAGTGTGGTTGAGATTGCATCGTCTGTGTTCAGGGTCCTATTGGTTCCAGACATGAGTCATGAGCTGGGCTAGTTTTGGGAAAGAGCTAGCTATCTGTGGCTAGGTCTAAGTTTAGGGATTGGGCTGGGTTCGGTTGAGCAAGGCTAGGCTAGGATAGGCTACGCTAGGCTAGACTAGGCTTACTCTGGTGCAGTAACCTTGGCTAATACCTGAAGACAAAGTAGCTAATGCGGAGAACTTCAATGGGCTAATACAATCTTGAGCCACACAGAGGAACAGATCGGTCACACAACTCTGGTGTGGTTGGCGGAGAGGGCTAGGCTGGGTTAACTTACCTCCTCCACATGCTGCCCAGTGAGTCTGTGAGTCTGTGCTGGGAGTTGTCCCAGCGCCAGTAGGCCAGTACAATGCCCCCCAGGAAAGCCAATGTTTGGTCAATCACCACGGTTTTCTCATGGTGCGGCCACAATAGGGCCATAGAGGGTACAAGGTCAGGGTGCTAGATCATTGACAGAGAAAGAGAAGAGAGGCTCGCCAATCAGATCTAGGCACGCTTGATTGTGTTTGTCATTGCAAAATGGACCCAATGGAATAGTCCCAACAGTGCAAACTCCTTGGACTCCAGGCAGACAAAATATTTTGAAAGAATACAAATAGTATTTGAACCCGGGTCTAACCTTGACTATGGCTGCAGCAGGTTTAATGGTTAAGATACATTTTATTCCACTTTCTGAAGTTCCCAATTATCTTTTGGACTGTATTTACCGCTTGGATGACTTTACATGCTATTAAGTTAGACTGTGAGGTGGTGACACTGTACATTTTTCTTTAGCAAAGAGGGCATAACAAAATAGCCATAATCTGCCACATCCTATAGACAATGCCTATATACAATGTCTATCGTCCAATCAATTCCCAAATAAACTAAGTAGCTTTGTCTGAGCCAGAACGGCAGGAGCCTCCTGTTTCTATATAATGCATGAGGCAGTTTGAAGTACATGTACACCAACTGGACAGGACGCTAGTCTATTGCAGAGCTTTACCCCCAATCCATTTAATGCTGAGTGCCAAGCAGAGGAAAATGGGTCCCATTTTAAGAGTCTGGTATGACTCAACCAGGGATCGAACCCCCAACATTCTAATCTCAGGGCAGACACTTTAACCTCAAGGCTACTGAGTTGGTACTTCTTTCCAGATAAAGTGTATAAACTTCCAAGAATGATCTGTCACACTGTCAAAACACTCCCTCCCCCTCTCGTCTACCAAAAGCAGCAGTTCTATGGACTACTAGAGAGAAGACCTGTCCTTCCAGATCAGCTTTACCCTCTCCCTCCACAGGTGTCTGAGTCCTGCCTACCCGAGAGAGCGACGGCCACATCACAACAAATCATGGTGCGGGCTGGCAGAGTGGCGGCACCCTGGCAGGTTGTGCCAGGCAGGCCTTTGGGCACAGGAAAGGGAGGGTTCGGGGATGGATACTTTCAGGTGGTGAATGTCCATGGATGGCACTTTTTTAGGGGCATGTTTGGACTCATACCCCCCACTGGGAGTTGTCTCTCTGGGGGATAGGGGGAAATGGGATGAGTATTCCTTTCGGAATGTAGAAGTGATTGTGTGTGTGTGTGTGTGTGTGTGTGTGTGTGTGTGTGTGTGTGTGTGTGTGTGTGTGGTGTGTGTGTGTGTGTGTGTGTGTGTGTGTGTGTGTGTGTGTGTGTGTGTGTGTGTGTGTGTGTGTGTGTGTGTTGGCCAGAGGGAATTTGGGGTATGTAGGGGGAGGGGGTTGACTAGAAATCTGGCAGTTGTGGGTTTGTTTGTATTGTGGTATTATGGGTCCCTGCTGCTTCCCTCTCCCTGCTGTTGCTCACGAAGGCATTCCACCTAAAAAATGCTCTAGTCACCATGGCACCCCGAGCCTTGGCATGAGTGACACCCTGTCACATTATCTTATGACTGCACTGGCAGAGAGCGTGCCAAGGAGTGATACTGGGAAGTGGCTGGGGACACATGCAAACACACACGCCCTGAGGAGCTCCAACACACACCAGCTGGGTAGTAGAGGTATTCCTGGGCCCTGATGGGGTGTGTGTGTGTTTTTTTTTGGTGTGTGTGTGTGTGTGTGTGTATGCTCCAGGGACAGGAATCTCCAAACACTTGGGGAGATGCGCTGATGTCGTACGTATCCCACTTACTACTTTAAGCAATGGGACATATAGAACAGTTAAGCAGTTTGTATATCTGATTACTAATCAAGCACTATAATATTCTCACAGTGGGTTGAAAATACAATAAGTCTCATGGTAACTAGAGATAACTCCAAGCCTTTTCTTATGCATGCCATTAAGACAGTCTTTTCTCAAGGGACACACATTATCATAGCCTAGTGATGTGTCATTTGGTGCATCTGAGGATCAAACCAGAAAACATTCATATATTTAACCAGCTCTAACAAGCTGAGCTAAACTTGCCAAGGGGTTTGATGAAGAGTAGATTAGTGATTTAGAAATTAATCGCAATACTATCATGTCTTCACATGGCACATTCACATCCATACATAGTATCCCCTTCAACCAATGGCAATGGGATCGTGATGTTTGAGTGTACATTTTGAGTTTTTCCCCCATCATCTCTTTTGGGTGTGGGCCAATGGTTTTTCTCTTACCTTGATGTTTGGGTGTAGTCTAGGCCCATGATGTTCCCTTATCTGATGTTTGGGTGGTACAGTGCATTGGGAAAGTTTTCAGACCCCTTGACTTTTTCCACATTTTGTTATGTTACAGCCTTATTCTAAAATGTATCCTCATCAATCTACACACAATACCCCATAATGACAAAGCAAAAACAGGTTTTAGAAATGTTTGCAATTCATTAAAATATGTTAAAAAACATCACATTTACAGACCCTTTACTGAAGCCCCTTTGGCAGTGACCACAGCCTCGAGTCTTTTTGGAAAAGACCACTCCCTTCCTGGGTTACATCATCGCTGCAGGGAGTGAACAGATGGATCCCGGGAAGGTGAGAGTGGTGGTGGATTGGCCCGAGCCTAACTCCAGCGTACAGCTGCAATGTTTCCTGGGATTCACCAACTTTTATTGCCGCTTTATCCAGGGTTACAGCACCCTGGCTTCCCCCTGTCTGCACTCACCTCTCCCAAGGTTCCATTCATGTGGTCCCCAGCTGCTGACGGGGCATTGCGGGATCTCAATCACCGCTTCCCCACAGCTCCCATTTTGGTTCATCCTGACACGTCCCGCCAGTTTGTGGTGGAGGCCGATGCTTCGGATGTCGGAGTGGGGGCTGTCCTATCCCACCGTTCTGCCCTGGACCTCAAGTTACATCCCTGCGCCTTCTTCTCCCATCGTCTCAATGCCACGGAGAGGAACTACAATGTGGGGAATCATGAGCTTCTTGCGGTGAAGATGGCATTGGAGGAGTGGAGGCACTGGCTGGAGGGGGCGGAACATCCGTTCATTGTGTGGTCCGACCACAAGAACCTGGAATATCTCTGCACCACCAAGCGTTTTAATTCCAGCCAAGCTAGGTGGGCCCGTTTTATTTCATAAATGTTTTTATTTAATCTTTATTTAACCAGTTAGGCATAACATGACATAATCATAATTACATAACATAAGATCAATAATACAACAGAAAAAGTCTGTAAACAGTGTGTGCAAATGAGGTAGGATAAGGGAGGTAAGGCAATACATAGGCCGTAGTGGCGAAATAATGACAAAAAAGCAATTAAACACTGGAGAGATAGATGTGCAGAAGATGAGTGTGCAAGTAGAGATACTGGGGTGCAAATGAGCAAAATAAATATCGGTATGGGGATGAGGTAGTTTGATGGGCTATTTACAGATGAGCTATGAACAGGTGCAGGGATCTGTGAGCTGCTCTGACAAGTCAGAACCGTCTAGAGTAGTGATGGTGGACGGGCAGGTGTGGGCAGCGATTGGTTGAAGAGCATGCATTTAGTTTTACTTGCATTTAAGAGCAGTTGGAGGCCACGGAAGGAGAGTTGTATGGCATTGAAACTCGTCTGGAGGTTAGTTAACACAGTTCCAAAGAAGGGCCGTAGGTATACAGAATGGTGTCGTCTGGGCAGAGGTGGATCAGAGAATCACCAGCAGCAAGAGCGAAATCATTGATGTATACAGAGAACAGAGTCGGCCCGAGAATTGAACCCTGTGGTATCGCCATAGAGACTTCTAGAGGTCCGGACAACAGGCCCTCCGATTTGACACACTGAACTCTGTCTGAGAAGTAGTTGGTGAACCAGGCGAGGCAGTCACTTGAGAAACCAAGGCTGTTAAGTCTGCCGATAAGAATGTGGTGATTGACAGAGTCAAAGACTTGGCCAGGTCGATGAATACAGCTGCACAGTATTGTCTCTTATCGATGGTGGTTATGATATCGTTTAGGACCTTGAGCGTGGCTGAGGTGCACCCATGACCAGCTCAGAAACCAGATTGCATAGCGGTACGGTGAGATTCAAATTGGTCGGTGATCTGTTTGTTAACTCGGCTTTCGAAGACCTTAGAAAGGCAGGATAGGATAGCTATAGGTCTGTAGCAGATTGGGTCTAGAGTGTCTCCACCTTTGAAGAGGGGGATGACGGTGGCAGCTTTCCAATCTTTGGGGATCTCAGATGATACGAAAGAGAGGTTGAACAAGCTAGTAATAGGGGTTGCAACAATTTTGGCGGATAATTTTAAAAAGAGAGGGTCCAGATTGTCTAGCCCAGCTGATTCGTAGGGGTCCAGATTTTGCAGCTCTTTCAGAACATCAGCTATCTGGATTTGGGTGAAGGAGAAATGGGGGAGGCTTGGGCAAGAAGCTGTGGGGGGTGCAGGGCTGATGACCGGGATAGGGGTAGCCAGGTGGAAAGCATGGCCAGCCGTAGAAAAATGCTTATTGAAATTCTCGATTATCGTGGATTTATCGGTGGTGACAGTGTTTCCTAGCCTCAGTCCAGTGGGCAGCTGGGAGTAGGTGCTCTTATTCTCCATGGAATTTACAGAGTCCCAGAACTTTTTGGAGTTTGTACTACAGGATGCACATTTCTGTTTGAAAAAGCTAGCCTTTGCTTTCCTAACTGCTTGTGTATATTGGTTCCTAACTTCCCTGAAAAGTTGTATATCACGGGGGCTATTCGATGCTAATGCAGTACGCCACAGGATGTTTTTGTGCTGGTCAAGGGCAGTCAGGTCTGGAGTGAACCAAGGGCTATATCTGTTCCTGGTTCAACATTTTGTGAATGGGGAATACTTATTTAAGAGGAAAGCACTTTTCAAGAAAAACCAGGCATCCTCTACTGACGGAATTAGGTAAAAATCCTTCCAGGATACCCGGACCAGGTCGATTTGAAAAGCCTGCTCACTGAAGCGTATTAGGGAGCGTTTGACAGTGATGAGGGGTGGTCGCATGACCGCAGACCGATTACTGACATAGGCAATGAGGAAGTGATCGCGAGATCCTGGTTGAAGACAGCAAATGTGTATTTGGAGGGCAGGTTGGTTGGAATGATATCTATGAAGGTGCCCGTGTTTACGGATTTGGGGTTGTACCTGGTACGTTCATTGATAGTTTGTGTGAGATTGAGGGCATCAAGCTTAGATTGTAGGCTGGCCGGGGTGTTAAGCATGTCCCAGTTTATGTACAGACAAAGGTATGGTAGGATGTGAATACAGTGGAGGTAAACCTATGCATTGAGTGATGATGAGAGAGACATTGTCTCTAGAAACATAATTTAAACCAGGTGAGGTCACCCCATGTGTGGGAGATGGAACTAAAGGGTTAGCTAATGCGTATTGAGCAGGGCTAGAGGCTCTACAGTGAAATAAGGCAATAATCACTACCCAAAACAGCAATGGACAAGGCATATTGACATTAGGGAGAGGCATGCGTAGCCGAGTGATCATAGGGGTCCAGTGAGTTGCTGAAGACACGACGATTCAGACAGCAAGCAGAAGGGCCTTAGAGGGACGTCGCGGCGGAAGAAGTTTGTTGTAGCCCCCTCGTACTGTTACGACGGCAGACCAGTCGTGATGGATCAGCAAGGCTCCATGTGGTAAAAGGGTCCAGGCCAATTTTTCATTTCACCTTTTATTTCACCATAGGTATAATGGCCAAATAATTTGTCCGGTGGGCATATTCAGCCAACAGTCCGATATGCTCTAGACAGCTAGCGGGCCGCGGCTAGCAGGCTAGCAGATGGGCATTCAGGGGACATTGAGACGGAGGAGCCAGTTGAAAAACCCCCTCGGGCAGATTACGTCGGTAATCCAGTCGTGATGGCCCTGCCCTTCACCCGGTTCAACTTCTCCATCTCCTACCGACCAGGATCCAAAAACATTAAGCCGTTGCGCTGTCACGTGGAGATAGCCCCGTGGCTACACCCTCGGACCACAAGGGAATCCTTCACACCTTGTGTCTGGCGACGACACTCAGCTTTGGGATAGGGAAGCAGGTCCATGGAGCGCAGCTTTCCCAGCCAAACCGCCGGGGTGTGGTGGATAACCGGATGTTTGTGCCTGACGCTATCCGCTCTTCGGTCCTGGAGTAGGCCCACTCCTCCAGGCTTGTCTGCCACCCGGGCTCCCGTCAGACCCTGGCATTTGTTCGACAACGCTTTGGTGGCGTACCTTGGTCCCGGACGTCTCCGCGTTCATTGCTGCCTGCACGGTCTGTGCGCACAACAAGACGACTTCTCAAGCTCCGTCTGGTCTTCTTCAACCACTGCCTGTCCCTCACAGTCTCACACATTCCTGGACTTCATCACGGGTCTTCCTCCGTCTGATGGCAACACTAAATCCTGACAGTAGTGGACCGGTTTTCCAAAGCTGCCCACTTCGTTCCTCTCCCCAAACTTCCCTCTGCCAGTGAAACAGCCCAGCTCATGGTGCAGCACATCAGATGGATCCATGGACACCCGGTGGACATGGTCTTTGACCGGGGCCCTCAGTTCTCGTCCTGGTTCTGGAAGGCGTTCTGCACACTCATTGGGTCGTCGGCCAGCCTGTCCTCAGGGTTCCACCCCCAGTGGCTAGTTGAAGCGAGCCAACCAAGACCACCGGGAAATGACTCTTCGCTGCCTGGGCTCCCCCAACCACACCACCTGGAGCCAGAAACTAGTGTGGCCCGCAACACCCTTCCTTGCTCTGCCACGGGTCTCTTGCACTTTGAGTTTTCCCTTGGCTATCAGCCCCCGCTCTTCCCTTAGCAAGAGGAAGAGGTCGGCATACCTACGGCCCAGATGTTTGCTGTTGTCGTACCTGGAAGAGAGGCCGGTCGGCCCTTCTCAAGACCACCTCCAGGTATCGACAACAAGCGGACCACCACCGGAACCCGGCTCCCCAGTATCATCTCGGGCAGAAGGTATCTGTCCACCTGGGATCTGCCCCTCCGGGTGGAGTCCTGCAAACTTTCCCCCCGGTTTCTCGGCCCTTTCCCATCTCCAAGATCATTAGCCCCTCTGATATTCGTCTTCTGTTGCCCCATACCCTCTGTATACATCTCACTTTTCATGTGTCTAAAATCAAACCCATGTCTCACAGCCCATTGTCTCCTGTTTCCACTCTGGATTACTGACCTCTGCCTGCTCTTGACCTGTCGTTTTGCCAGCCCCCTGTTCTGGTAATAAACTATTGTTACTTCGACACTGTCTGCATCTGGGTCTTCCCTAAAACGTGATAATGTGAGCCATGACCAGCCTTTCAAAGCACTTCATGGCTACTGACGTGAGTGCTCCGGGGCGGTAATCATTTAGGCAGGTTACCTTTGTCATTATTGCGTGTAGATTGATGAAGGAAAAAAATGTATTTAATCCATTTTAGAATAAGGCTGCAATGTATCAAAATGTGGAAAAATTCAAGGGATCTGAACACTTTCTGAATGCACTTTCTGACTTTCCCGAATTTGACTATTTTTTGTACCCCCCCAGAGCAATTAAACTGATTCCAGAGTCTGATCCCAAACACTGCAGGCGGAGAAGAGGTATTCGGAGTGGACTTCTAGTCTGATTCTGGAGGCGCCCACATCATCCACTGCTTTCGAGTATATTAATCGCTAATGTTCAGTCTCTGGATAGTAATGTAGACGAGCTCAGGGCGAGAATCTCCTTCCAGAGAGACATCAGGGATTGTAATATATTCTTCTTCACTGAAACATAGCTCTCTCAGGATATATTGTCTTTGTACATACAGCAAGCTGGGTTCTCAGTACATCGCACAGACAGAACTCTCCGGGAAGAAGAAAGGCGGGGATGTATGTTTCATGATTAACTACTTATGGTGTGATTGAGATAAAATACAGAAACGAAAAGTCCTTTTGTTCACCCGACCTATAATACCTCAATCAAATGCAATCAAATGCCGACCGTATTACCTCCCAAGAGAATTCTCTTCAGTTATAGTCACAGCCGTGTATATTCCCCTCAAGCCGATACCAAGACGGCCCTCAAAGAACTTCACTGGACTTTATGCAAACTGGAAACCACATATCCTGAGGCCGCATTTATTGTAGAAGTTCAAAAAAGCTCATTTAAGGAAAACGGTACTGAAGTTCTATCAACACATTGACTGTAGCACTCGCTCTGAGAAAACATAAGACCACTGCTACTCAGCTTTTCGAAATGCCTACAAGGCCCTTCCCCACTCTCCCTTCAGTTTATATGATCACGACTGAATTTTGCTCCTACCTTCCTATAAGGCAGAATCTCAAACAGGAATTACCAGAGCTAAGGACTATTCAACGTTGGTCTGACCAATCAGAATCCACGATTCAAGATTGTTTTGATCACACGGACTGAGATATGTCCCGAGTAGCCTCTGAGAATAACATCAACGAATACACTGATACAGTGACTGAGTTTATCAGGAAGTGTATAGGAGATGAACTTCTTGCGACTAGGTGGCGCTATTAAAATTTTTGGATGAAAAACCTTCCCGTTTTTAAACAAGATATTTTGTCACGAAAAGATGCTCGACTATGCATATAATTGACAGCTTTGGAAAGAAAATACTCTGACGTTTCCAAAACTGCGAAGATATTGTCTGTGAGAACCACAGGACTGATGTTACAGGCGAAACCAAGATAAAAATCTAACCAGGAAGTGCCGCATTTTTTTAAACCGCCTCATGCCAATGACTCCTTATATGGCTGTGAATGAGCTATGAATGAGCTTGCGTTTTCCACGTATTCCCCAAGGTGTCTACAGCATTGTGACGTCTTTTTAGGCATTTCCATTGAAGAATGGCTGTAAGGGACCATATATGGCATGTGGTCACATGGTGTCTCCCACGGAAAATCTTGCGTAAAATACTGAGGTAGCCATTTTTCCAATCGCTTCTTATGAGAAACCAATTGCCTCGACCAATATATTATCGAATATATATGTTAAAAACACCTTGAGGATGGATCCTAAACAACGTTTGCCGTGTTTCTGTCGATATTATGGAGCAAATTTTGAAAAAAGTTTGGCGTTAGAGTTGTAGCATTTTCCGGTCGATTTCTCAGCCAAGCATGATGAAGAAACGGGAGCTATTTCGCCTACAAAAATAATATTTTTGGAAAAAAGGAACATTTGCTATCTAACTGGGAGTCTCCTGAGTGAAAGCATGTGAAGTTCTTCAAAGGTAAATGATTTAATTTGGTTGCTTTTCTTATTTTCGTGAAAATGTTGCCTGCTGCCAACAGAGCCTAGCATAGCATTATGCCATGATAAACTTAACAATTCAACAGCTCAGACATGAGACGTATGTGGCAGGTTCTACTGACAATCACGGACTACAAAGGGAAAACCAGCCACCTCGCGGACACCGACGTCTTCCTTCCGGACAAGCTAAACACCTTCTTAGCCCGCTTTGAGGATAACACAGTGCCACCGATGCGGCCCACTACCAAGGACTGTGGGCTCTCCTTCTCCACAGCTGACGTAGGTAAGACATTTAAACATGTTAATCCTTGCAAGGCCGGTGGATGCCAAGATCCCTAGCCGTGTCCTCAGCGCATGCGGAGACCAGCTGGCTGGAGTGTTTCCGGACATATTCAATCTCTCCCTATCCCAGGCTGCTGTCCCCAATTGCTTCAAGATGTCCACCATTGTTCCTGTACCCAAGAAACGAAGGTATCTGAACTAAATGACTATCGCCCCGTGGTCATGAAGTGCTTTGAGAGGCTAGTTAAGGATCATATCACCACTATCTTACCAGACTCCCTAAATCCACTTCAATTTGCTTCCTGATCCAATAGATCCACAGATGATGCCATCACACTGCACACTGCCCTATCCCATCTGGACCAGAGGAATACCTATGTAAGAATGCTGTTCATTGACCACAGCTCAGCATTTAACACCATAGCACCATTCAAGCTCATCATTAAGCTTGGGGCCCTGGGTCTGAACCCCGCCCTGTGCAACTGGGTCCTGGACTTCCTGATGGGCCGACCCAGGTCTTGAAGGTAGGAAAACAACACCTCCACTTGTCTGATCCTCAACACAGGGGCCCCACAAGGGTGCGTGCTCAGCTCCTGTACTCCCTGTTCACCCATGACTGCGTGGACATGCATGCCTCCAACTCAACCATCAAGTTTTTAAATGTCACAACAGTAGTATGCCTGACTACCAACAATGACGTGATTGCCTACAGGGAGGAGGTCAGGGCCCTGGGAGGAAGGTGCCAGAAAAATAACCTCTCACTCAATGTAGACAAAACAAAGGAGCTGATCATGGACTTCAGGAAACAGCAGAAGGAGCACACCAAAACCCACTTCGACGGAACCGCAGCGGAGCAGGTATAAAGCTTCAATTTCCTTGGTGAACACCTCACTGACGATCTGAAATGGTCCACCCACACATACAGTGTAGTGAAGAAGGTGCAACAGCGTTCTTCAACCTCAGGAGGAGGTCACCTAAACCCCTCACAAACTTTTACAGATGCACAACTGAGAGCATCCTGTCGGGATGTATCACCGCCTGGTACGGCGACTGCACCGCCCACAACCACAGGGCTCTCCAGAGGGTGGTGCGGTCTGCCCAACGCATCACCCGGGGCAAACTACCTGCCCTCCAGGACACCTACAAAACCCAATGTCAGAATCCGAGCCACTGCCTCTTCACTGTTCCACTGTGATGTCTGTACAGGTGCATCAAAGCTGGGACCGAGAGACTGAAAAACAACTTCTATCTCAAGGGCATCAGACCGTTAAATAGCCATTACTAGGCGGCTTCCACTCAGTTACGTAACCCTGCACCTTAGAGGCTGCTGCCCCATATACATAGACTGAAATCACCGGTCATTAAAATAATGGAACACTAGTCACTCTAATTCTGTTGTTTCCTCAACCATGGCTGGGTGAAGGCCCATGAAGGTTCTCTCACCCTGATGTTTAGGTGACCCATGTTGGTTTCTTCAACCTGATTTTGGGTGAAGTGTAGACCATTGATGGTTCCATTACTGATGTTTGGATGGAGGCCCATGCAGGTTCTTTTACCAAGATGCTTGAGTGGGTTATTTTGGTATACTCGCTATTCAGCCCCAGAATAACCTCCACTTCCTTGTAGAGAAGGACACAGATCTCACTGTATCACAATTCCAGTGGGTTAGAAGTTTACATACACTCAATTGACTGTGCCTTTAAACAGTGTGGAAAATAACCTAAAATTAGAAGCTTCTGATACGCTAATTGACATAATTTGAGTCAATTGGAGGTGTACCTGTGGATGTATTTCAAGGCCTACCTTCAAACTCAGTGCCTCTTTGCTTGACATCATGGGAAAATCAAAAGAAAAGAGCCAAGAATTGTAGACGTTCTCAAGTCTGGTTCATCCTTGGCAGCAATTTCCAAACACCTGAAGGTACCACGTTAATCTGTACAAACAATAGTATGCAAGTATAAACACCATGGGACCACACAGTTGTCATACCGCTCAGGAAGGAGACGTGTTCTGTCTCCTAGAGATGAACGTACTTTGGTGCGAAAAGTGCAAATCAATCCCAGAACAACATCAAAGGACCTTGTGAAGATGCTGGAGGAAAACAGGTGCAAAAGTATCTATATAAACAGTAAAACAAGTCCTATATATCGACATAACCTGAAAGGCTGCTGAGCAAGGAAGAAGACACTGCTCCAAAACCACCATAAAAAAGCCAGACTATGGTTTGCAACTGCACATGGGGACAGAGATCATACTTTTTGCAGAAATGTCCTCTGGTCTGATGAAACAAAAATAGAACTGTTCAGGCAATAATGACCATCATTATGTTTGGAGGAAAAGGGGGGGGGGGGGGGGGGGGGGGCTTGCAAGCCGAAGAACATCATCCCAACTTTGAGGCACAGGGGTGGCAGCATCATGTTGTGGGGGTGCTTTGCTGCAGGAGGTACTGGTGCACTTCACAAAATAGATGGCATCATGAAGTAGGAAAAGTATGTGGATATATTGAAGCAACATCAAAACATCAGTCAGGATGTTAAAGCTTGGTCGCAAATGGGTCTTACAAATGGACAATGACCCCAAGCATACTTCCAAAGTTGTGGCAAAATGGTTTAAGGACAACAAAGTCAAGGTATTCGAGTGGCCATCACAAAGCCCTGAACTCAATCCTATAGAAAATTTGTGGGCAGAACTGAAAAAGTGTGTGCGAGCTAGGAGGCCTACAAACCTGACTCAGTTACACCAGCTCTGTCAGGAGGAATTTACCAAATTTCACCCAACTTATTGTGGGAAGCTTGTGGAAGACTACCCAAAATGTTTGACCCAAGTTAAAAAAATGTAAAGGCAATGCTACCAAGTACTAATTGAGTGTATGTAAACTTCTGACCCACTGGGAATATGATGAAAGAAATAAAAGCTGAAATAAATAATTCTCTCTACTATTATTCTGACATTTCACATTCTTAAAATAAAGTGGTGATCCTAACTGACATAAGACCATCATTTTTTACTATGATTCAATGTCAAGAATTGTGAAAAAGTGAGAGTTTGAAGGTATTTGGCTAAGGTGTGTGTAATCTTCTGACTTCAACTGTATACAGTAGTTTACTAAGCTATATAATTTCAGTAGAATCAATCAAGAATCAAAGCTTGTAGTCCTAATAAAGAGGAAATAAATGACCTTTGGTTCGTTCCCATTCCTATGGGGAAAATTCATGGGGAAAGAATAGGGTTTTGGGAGAAACACTGAAAATAAGGTTGAGGTTATAGGCTAATATTAGTCAGTTAACAATGCCTTTATGAATTATGACGCCTTGTGTGCATCAAAGCTGGGACCGAGAGATGCCATGTGCTTTTTTTAATCGCATAAATGCTTCAAAATTCAAAATTCAATAAACTGACTTTAGCTGATGCAGATTATCTCATATGACAAAATATATTAGATCTCCTGTGTTTTCCACAAACCTTCTTTTCAATTTCCCGTAGGCTTTGACCAACGAACCATGGTGAAGTTATTGCCAACAAAAAGACGCCACTAATATTGCTCTCTATTCACAACAGTTGATGAATTTTTTTTTTTTTTTTTTTGCACAATACCGTACATCATTTATATTCCAAGCTTCTCATCTCACCACTAGTAATTCTGGTTTACAATTTAGAACATAATCCAATCTCCAAGTGTTCCCATCAAGCACAGTCCTTTTAAGAAGCTTTTGGGACTCAACCTGAGAGAGAATGTGATCCCAATAAGGAACAATAACTTCAAAGGCTTTATGAAGCCTTCAAAAACCCAATAGAAGTTCTTCACAAACCACGTTTCCATCCACAGTTTTTATGCAAGTCATACCATATATAAAAAAAATCACAACAATTTTTAAATGCCGACAGATAATTTGTTCGTTCGACATGATGGGATCTTTTGTGTCTGCAAAATGTTTTATATGAGAAATGGTGGTGGAAACGCCTTTATGCGCCATAAACAACAAGTTGAAGTAAATTTGGAGTCGCGGGATGACACGGTGTTCAAACAGTAAAACAAATATTTATTAAATTAGCACCGGCAATTTATGAACATCCATATAGTTTCAATATTATAGTATCCATATAATTTGGATTACTTCCTTTTTTATCAAGACATTTTTTTCGTGTGGCATTTGCTAAATGAAAACAGATTGTGAATATAAAAATCTGCATAAAAACAATTTTACCACCAGAAATGTCCATCAAATGTACTGGATAAAAGGCCGTGCGTGGTGACATAGTGCACATCAAATTACTTTTTTGGTTAAATTCACATGCTTCTATTGTTTTTTCAACTAGCGAATGTGTCCAATCTGGTCTTGGCACGTGTGCTCCAGCCAACAGTTTACAGATGCAGTATGGGATTAGCCTACATGATGACATAATGGACAAAAGAGCAATATTATTTTATTTGTCAAACGGCAGCCAAGCATCGATCATCATGTCACTAGAATAAGACCCTTGATATTTATTGGAAAGGAGCATCAAACTCATCACTGTGCACATTCACCACCCTGTGAAGTTCATCATCATTTATTTCATCTGTAGCCTAATAAACTGCATGCTTTAGTGGGAGGACCACACAGCATATCATCACGTTACCCCAAGTTTACTTCGATATGATGGTTATTATGTCAGTATTTGTGCATAAAACCATTTCCACTGCCATTTCTCACATAATACGTTTTACAGACACAAACAAAAAATCCCACCTTGTCTAGTGTATTTTGTTTTGTCAACATTTGGAAAGTTTACTGACAAATTTGCAGTTTCCATCAGGCCTGTCTGTCACACGCTGATCTGTTTCACCTGTCTTTGTGCTTGTCTCCACCCCTTCCAGGTGTCGCCCATCTTCCCCATTATCACTGGTGCATTTATACCTGTGTTCTGTTTGTCTGTTGCCAGTTTGTCTTGTCCCGTCAAGCCTACCAGCATTTTTTCCCCGTACTCCTGTTTCTTGTTAGTTCCTGTTTTCTAGTTCTCCTGGTTTTTGACAATTCTGCCAAACCTGAGCCTGCCTGCCGTTCTGTACCTCTTGACACTGCTCTGGATTACTGACCCCTGACTGCCCTGACCCTGGCTGCCGTTCTGTACCTTACGGACACTGCTCTGGATTACTGACCCCTGCCTGCCCCGACCCTGAGCCTGGCTGCCGTTCTGTACCTTACGGACACTGCTCTGGATTACTGACCCCTGCCTGCCCCGACCCTGAGCCTGGCTGCCGTTCTGTACCTTACGGACACTGCTCTGGATTACTGACCCCTGCCTGCTCTTGATCTGTCGTTTGCCTGCCCCGTTTAAGAAATAAACATTTGTTAATTAGAACTGTCTGCATCTGGGTCTTATCCTGAGGTCTGATACTGTCAGTGTCACAGCTGTTGAAGGAGGAGGACCAAGGTGCAGCGTGGTTAGCGTACATTTTCTCTTTTATTCGAAATAATACAGACAAAAAAAGTTCACTTCCCACAAACACAGGTGGGAAAAAGGGTACCTAAGTATGGTTCCCAATCAGAGACAACAATAGACAGCTGTCCCTGATTGAGAACCATACCCGGCCAAAACATAGAAATAGAAACACAAAACATAGAATGCCCACCCCCAACCAAAATAGAGACATTAAAAGGATCTCTAAGGTCAGGGCGTGACAGTCAGGACATTTTTATTCAACATGTAATTTACTCGCTTGAAAAGGTTGGTTGGAAACCTGGTTAATGACACAGAATGTGCAGTAATGTATGATAGCTCAGTCGCTACAAAGGATGTACTGTACATTACATTAAAAGTCAAATTACATCATAATCCCCATTTAGTGCACAACTCTTAACCACAGCCATAGGGAGTGATTTGAGATGCAGCCAGCATGATTCTTTTTTTGTCTTTAGAACGAGGTTCTCGATGGAAACTCCATGTCAGACACCTGTGTCCTGGGTGCCAATATCGATGTGGAAGCTCTTGTCATACAGAATGACCGTTCCCACTTGGCCATCCTCTGGCCACATATAGAGGACAATATAGTCCTTCACCACCAGCCATCTATAGGATAATGCACACACACAAATATACACACACAAACACATGTGCACATGCACACACACTGACATACACACATACATAAATGCACACACACAAACACTGTTGGAGCCCCACCAGTAACACACAGGAAAAGTAATTCCTGCTGACTTCTTCAGGATCAGGCCTTCCCTTTAGATACAAACACACAACTTCTTAACAACATCTCAGAGAACGGCATCAATCGATGTACTTTGTATGTAAGGGCTCACGTAACAAAAATGCACACCGTCAGTGTGAAACACTGCACTACCACAAAAGACTGTCATTGTACCATTATTGACTGTATCCCCAAATGCTATACTTACTAAAGGAAGTAAGCATTCATCTTTTCAATGTTGAAATTAGGTGAAGACACTCTTACATTCCTTTTGGTCCCAGGTCCTGGATAAAGGAACTGATCTCACTGATCACTAAGAACTCCATCTGAAACATATACCAGAAACCATGTATAGCTTTTTAAGGCTTAATTATGCTTTATAACCCTTTAATAAGTCCTACATAGATGCTTCACAATGTCATTTAGACAAGGGTGATATAACATGTCCTTACATTTTCCGCCTTACAGCATAACTTTACCTATTCATTATTTGTGAAAAATCTATGTAGGCATTATTACATTTACATTTCAGTCATTTAGTAGACGCCCTTAGTCAAAGTGACCAATTAGGGTTAAGTGCCTTGCTCAAGGGCATATCGACAGATTTTCGCCTAGTCTGCTCGGGAATTTGAACCAGCAACCTTTAGATTACTGGCCCAAACGCTCTTGACCTCTATTTCATAAATGTGCTTTTTTTATTCAATAGTCTGTACATTGTTCTAAATGTCATTCCAGGAAATTTGGTTTCTATATCTATTTGTGATTTGAAGTGTATTGCGTGCAATCTTTGAAGGCAAAATCACTGTAGCTAAAGATGCTTGCACTGCACTTATGTATCATTATCTTAATGTGTCACCCTCATCATTTTCATACTGGATAATGGATATTAGTGGCCATTTTGGTTCTTTAAGTGATAGTTTCCTTCCTTCCACCTGCTGTGCATCATCTCATTAACGCAACTCATTCTCCATCACACACCTCAATGAGGTGACTCCACTCTTCTTGGGGTGTAACACACAGAATAGAGCTCTGGAAGGGAAAATGTTATTATTATACCACTAATTATAAGGTAGTTCTATAAGGAATCAATCACCTCCTATGATTATATCTGACGTAATTCCTGTGAAGATTTACAAGATATTCCATCGGCAAATAACTCACCGTAGCAGGTTCTCTTCAGGATGTTTCTGATATAGTTCTCCAACTGAAACTATTGGGATAAAGTCAGCCCCCGAAGTGACTCTTATCAACTGTATACTCCCGAGTGGCGCAGCGGTCTAAGGCACTGCATTTCAGTGCAAGTAGTGTCACTACAGTTCCTGGTTTGAATCCAGGCACTATCACATCCTTCCATGATTGGGAGTCCCATAGGTCAGCTCACAATTAGCCTGGGTTTGGCCGGGGTAGGCCGTCATTGTAAATAAGAATTTGTTCTTCACAGACTTGTCAGGTTAAATAAATTAAAAAACTGTATGCAAGAATTCCTGTGTATTGTCCTAGGGATGCTGCATAATCTCTCAAACTTCCATTGTCTCACCTCTGGGTAGCACAGGTTCTGCTGTCTTTACATCCTGTAGGTCTGAGTGGAAGTTAACTCAACCGTAATGCTATTGGTCAACAACTCAGATTTGGAATTTAAACACAGTCAAAAGGTTATAAAAGGGTCTTAGATTCATTGTTTCTTTCTCTTCTTTTGTTCCTGACCTGCGCTGGTGAGATACACTCTTCTTTCTCTCTTCACCCCAGGGACTCTTGAGGCATGGCCTTTCAGGCTATGACTTCTCTCTTTCTTTCCCTCTCTGACCATGCCTAGAATAATGCCTTGTAATGCTTGTTAAAGCTTTGTAACTTAAGCTTTATAGCGTGTATGGGATTTCATACCCAAGACGACTCGAAGCTGTAACCGCTGCCAAAGGGGCTTCTTACAAAGTATAGACTCAGGGGTGTGAATACTTATGAAAATTCTATATGTAATTTGCAAATTTGTCTAGAAACATGTTTTTACTTTGTCATTATCTAGGTCATCCATTGTGATTTCAGGCTGTAACACAACAAAATCTGTAATAAGTCAAGGAGTATGAATACTATCTGAAGGCACTGCATTCACAGGAGTATATCTTAATCTAAAATGTGTACTACTGCTAACCCTAAAACGAACTATAACCCTAACTGTTTTTTCCTCAGATTTCAAGTTATCACCTTGGACCTAGCGGGGAAAGCTGACTCTGTATGGTGGTGTGATGTCCAATCAAGTCTTACTAAGTTCCAGACGTGTTGGATTGGCTGTTGATACAAGCATTACCTAGATGCTGTGGGCTTGCTAAACACCCATCAAGCGTTCATCGCTTTGTAGGGCTCCCGAGTGGCGCAGCGGTCTAAGGCACTGCATCTCAGTGCAAGAGGCATCACTGCCGTCCCTGCTTTGAATCCAGGCTGCATCACATCTGGCCGTGATTGGGAGTCCCATAGGGCGGAGCACAATTGGCCCAGAGTCATCTGGGGTAGGCCGTCATTGTAAATAACAATTTGTTCTTAACTGACTTGTCTAGTTAAATAAAGGCTACATTAAAAAAATATATATATATATATTGAATGTAAACAGTCTGTTAGAGAGCTTATGCAGACTTATTCTAGTAATCTATGGGGTCTATTTCTTCTCGTTATCAGGTCCTCATCTATTCTTCTCTCATGGCTCACCGGCATATTCTGTTAGACGTAAGCTTCAGCTCAAATACTCTACATTGTAGACCTAGGTTTTAGATGATCATGTCACTCTCACTGTGCATGCTGCAGATGCATCAGCTACTTCTGAGCAGTATCAGTAGTGACATTAGGCTATTTGGATAGTACGTGTGATGACATGTCATTGCTGAGATCATTTACATTTACAACTCCCCACCAACTACCGGATCTCACCCTCTTTTCATGCTAACCCTCGGGTATCTGGGCTTGTTTCCATCATGTCCGAGGCATTTCTAGGACAGTGAGATGTGTTTCACACATAATTGCCCAGGAAGAAGACAGGGGGCGGGGCTGGGAGGGAGATCTAAATATAAAATGGACTCCTGCTTTGTGGCTCTATGTTATACTGATTGCACTATACATTTTTGTGTGTGTCGATATGGCTGTTCTAGTTCGATAGAGCAATTGGACACCTTTCAGAAATGTTCCTATTGCTAAATATACAAGCAGGCCCTTTTTTTCCAGTCTCTGAAAGACTACAACTTGTGTTGGTCAGTGCTTCGTGCTCTGGTCCCAGTCCCTCTCCAAGGAGGGCTTTTATTAAAAGGAGGTGGACACTAACACAATCCTGAATTGGGCTGCCGGTGTAAACACAGCCATAGTCAGGCAGCCAGGACCTGCCAGAGCCGTCAGTCAGCCAGGAGCCGCCAGAGCCGCCAGTCAGCCTGGAGCCGCCAGAACCGCCAGTCAGCCAGGAGCCGCCAGAGCCGCCAGTCAGCCAGGAGCCACCAGTCAGCCAAGAGCAGCCAGAGCCGCCAGTCATCCAGGAGCCGCCAGAGCCGTCAGCCAGCCGGGAGCCGCCCACCCAGACCCTCCCCTATAGGTTTAGGTTTTGCGGCCGGAGTCCGCACCTTAGGGGGGGATACTGTCACACTCTGACCATTATTTGAGTTGTTTGTTTCTATGTTTTGTTCGGTCAGGGTGTGATATGAGTGGGCATTCTGTGTTGCATGTCTAGTTAGTCTGTTTCTATTTGTTTTGGCCTGATATGGTTCTCAATCAGTGGCAGGTGTTTGTTGTTGTCTCTGATTGGGAACCATATTTAGGTGACCTGTTTTGTATTGTGTTCGTGGGTTATTGTCTATGTGATGTTGCATGTTAGCACTCAGTTTCGATAGCGGTCACGTTCGTTTTGCTATTTTGTTTGTTTGTTTAGTGTACTTCGTGTTTTTTCGTCATTCATTAAAAGTATGTATTCACACCACGCTGCGCTTTGGTCTCCTCACTACGACGATCGTGACATCGTGCACCGATTGTGCTTTTTTCGCAAATGCGCTTTTGTTAAATCATCCCCCGTTTGGCGAAGTTGGCTGTCTTTGTTAGGAAGAAATTGTCTTCACACAGTTCGCAACGAGCCAGGTGGCCCAAACTCCTGTATATTCCCTGACTCTGTAGCAAGAGAAGTGACACAATTTACCTAGTTAAAAGAAATTCATGTTAGCAGGCAATGTTAACTAAATATGCAGGTATAAAAAATATATACTTGTGTATTGATTTTAAGAAAGGCGTTGATGTTTATGGTTAGGTACACGTTGGAGCAATGACAGTCATTTTTCGCGAATGCGCACCGCATCGATTAAATGCAAAGCAGGACACGCTAGATAAACTACTAATATCATCAACCATGTGTAGTTAACTTGTGATTATGATTGATTGATTCATTGTTTTTTATAAGTTTAATGCTAGCTAGCAACTTACCTTGGCTTCTTACTGCATTCGCGTAACAGGCAGGCTCCTCGTGAGGCAGCTGGTTAGAGGGTTGGACTAGTTAACTGTAAGGTTGCAAGATTGAATCCCCGAGCTGACAAGGTAAAAATCTGTCGTTCTGCCCCTGAACAAGGCAGAACCCACCATTCCTAGGCCGTCATTGAAAATAAGAATGTGTTCTTAACTGACTTGCCTAGTTAAATAAAGGTGTTAAAAAAAAAAAATTAAATTATAAATTGGCCAAATCGGTGTCCAAAAATACAGATTTCCGATTGTTATGAAAACTTGAAGTCGGCCCTAATTAATCGGCCATTCCGATTAATCGGTCAACCTCTAGTTTCAGGTACACTCCGATAGGTGACTGCGTCACATACAGTATCTTCTTTTGACATTATCTTCTATTGTTTGTCCTCATGTGTCTGTTTTTCAGCATAAAGTACTCTGTAGCCTCTTAGTGTGAACACCAGGTGAGACCACACACACACAATAACAGTCTCTCTTCTTCACTTCCTCCCTCTCCCCCTTCTCCCTAAATCCTCTAGGTTATATCAGCTGTTGTGGTGAACCCCTCCCGTATCTGAACTGGCTGACACAGAGGGCACAGCATGATCATAGGTGTGATGTCACTTGGTCGGGTCAACAGGAAGTATTATTAAAGAGATGCTTTACATTGAAATACAGAGAGAGACGTAGTTAATGATCCAAGGTCAGTTTTACATTTCACCTCCTGATGACTGACCGTGTTAGAATAAAAAAAACAAGGCTTAATCATGCTCACCTTCTCTCTCTATCCATCTGTCACTTGTCTGCAGGTATGTTTTGATGTGAGGAAGCCAGCCCCGTCATTGCCACCTCACCCTCTCTTAAGATAACCTTCGGGCCAACTGGGGTCCCAAGACTGGTTAGGAGGTACTGCAATTGTGATGAACTGAGAGAATAGGGTAGGGTAGCACGGTAATTCATTAATCATATGGTGTCTGCTGCTGTTCTTACCTCTTTCCCTTTCTGTCTTCTACACCTCGTCTTTCTTCCTTCGTTTTATATTGCACACCATATGTGCATTGAAGTACAGATTGAACTTGTATTTATAATATAATATTACAATTATCATAATTATAATGCATTATGTATTTATAACACCTGGATAATGAACTTCTTTCAATAAAGCGTTTCGCATTCTCCACTGGTTGAAATGAACTATCTCATTGAAATACTATCATGTGTCCTCAGATTAATGCAGATGAAGGAAGTTAGATATGATGTGTTTATTTTCTGTATATATGAATTACAAATCAATCATGTTTCTAGTCTATTGCATAGTTACAATGTGTAATCATTGATGTCCCAGGAGCAGGAGTGGTAAACACTGTTGAAGTGTATAATTGTAATACATACATGTGGACACAGAATCATTCAAATAATGGAGTTTGATACACCTGGTATTGGATATGACTGAAAAAGAATGTCTCAGAGATTCATACCTGAACCGCACCGTTATTTTCCAAGGAAGAGTACATGATCAGGGAATACATTCAATGTACAGGCTACAATGTGGGGGATCTCATGCGTGGTAATAACTACAGTACATGATCAGGGAATACATTCAATGTACAGGTTACAATGTGGGGATCTCATGAGTGATAATAACTACAGTACATGTATATAGGACTTGCATCCTTGGCACAATAAAGTTATTATATTCTACTCTATCCATAGGCTTCACTAATGCCATTCAGACTTGAAGTTGATACAACAACTATGATGGCTGAGGTTCATAGATTGGTATGAATGTTAGTTCAGAATCTAACGTTTAAGGGTCCATACACAGATTGCCTACATACTGTAGCTAGCTACACATCTATAGGTATACAGTTATTTTCATCCTCCACTACACAATAAGCAAGTCAATAGTTAGCTTTGTTACTTGCATTGCAAGGCAAGCTTACACAATAGTACATTCAATTTGCAGTAAAAAAAAAAAAGCTTGATTCTTTACATCCACTGTTTCATCCACTGTTTCACAAGATGACAGCCTGGTTTGCTGGTTCTCAGGAGTTCCTAAAACAAACAACACAAATTACAAATTCGTTCTCCTAACACTAGCTAGCTGGCTAATGTTAGCTAGTCAGAACTGGCTAAATAGAATTTTCGTAAATTAACTTTATGACAAAAAAAAAAAAGCACAATCGTTTGTCTCTACATTAACTAACATATTCCTCTCAATTGTCCATGTTTTGCTTGACTCGTTATGACGTTATAACTACTTACATTTGCTTCCACCGTAATGTTTTGTCAGCCATCTTTGCTGAAGAAAGTCACCAGGTGGCTTGTGTCAAATTCATCATTGGAACCAGTCAATAAAAAACCTTGGGACCCAAATGCATAATGAGTGCTCTAACTCCTCCTTGTGGTGGTCTGGAGCAATGAAGCCGTGCCGCTGGGTACCTCTCAGTTCCGCGGTGCAAGCTCGCAACTTTTAAAGGAGGAACCACTGTAGGGCAACACACCTTTGTTAGTAAAGCTGTCAACCGAACGGGACCAGCTAGCGTATTGTTTAGGGACAATGAGGGGCCATTGGGAGCTGAGAGGAAATATCAGTCAACAAATTGAATGGGCTGGGCGGCTGAAGAAGTTGTGAAAAGTCTTAGGCGGGCAGTTCTTACAGTAGGAATTGTTGTGTAACAACACCTCAATCGCTCTCATACACAACAATACATTTACTGTCTAAGCAAGCGCTTCCCAAACTTGGTCCTGGGGACCCTAAGAGGTGCCCTAGCACTACACAGCTGGTTCAAATAATCAAAGTTTGATGAAGAGTTCATTATTTAAATCAGCTGTCTAGTACTACTGGGGACCCCAGGATCGAGTTTGGGAAATGCTGGTCTAAGTATTACCCTGCACAACCAAAACCACCCTCCTCATCAAAGTACTGTCTGTAAACCTCCCTCAACCCATTGACTTTGACAGATCATTATTTTCAATAGTAGCCCTATGCAGGGGCTTTTTGTAGACATGTCTTTGTATTGTGCTGAGAATCTGCATAGAGAACAATGAGGTTGTTGTGTCATTACTGTTGTAGTCTTGATTTTATACCTTTCAGTGTCCCTTGCTGGTTTCTGTTCCACAATCTTGTTGTGCTCCATTACAACTTTAGGGTGATTTTCAGCAGGGCACTGCATAATGACTGAATAACATGAGTTAGAGGTTAGAGAAAATGTTTTTTTAAAAGTTTTTAAAAAAGCAAATTGTTTACATAGTCTGGATGGAAGGTACTTTGTGGTCCTGAGGCTACCTCTAACAACCTGTAACCCCTGTCATGACGTTGGCCTGGGGGGTAGGTTTATGACAGCCATAAATATCTCTTTCCCCTTTTTTCCTCTCTCTACCCTACTGAGGTTACATTTGCAAAACCCTTGGTTAACATAGATTTTGAATGAATTTATTTGCAAATTATGGTGGAAATAAGTATTTGGTCACCTACAAACAAGCAAGATTTCAGCTTGGTTTGAAGAAATCAACTATGGGAGCAATTATTAGGAAATGGAAGACATACAAGACCACTGATAATCTCCCTCGATCTGGGGCTCCACGCAAGATCTCACCCCATGGGGTCAAAATGATAACAAGAACGGTGAGCAAAAATCCCAGAACCACACGGGGGGACCTAGTGAATGACCTGCAGAGAGCTGGGACCAAAGTAACAAAGCCTACCATCAGTAACACACTACGCCGCCAGGAACTCAAATCTTGCAGTGCCAGACGTATCCCCCTGCTTAAGCCAGTACATGTCCAGGCCCGTCTGAAGTTTGCTAGAGAGCATTTGGATGATCCAGAAGAAGATTGGGAGAATGTCATATGGTCAGATGAAACCAAAATATAACTTTTTGGTAAAAACTCAACTCGTCGTGTTTGGAGGACAAAGAATGCTGAGTTGCATCCAAAGAACACCATACCTACTGTGAAGCATGGGGAGGAAACATCATGCTTTGGGGCTGTTTTCCTGCAAAGGGACCAGGACGACTGATCCGTGTAAAGGAAAGAATGAATGGGGCCATGTATCGTGAGATTTTGAGTGAAAACCTCCTTCCATCAGCAAGGGCATTGAAGATGAAACGTGGCTGGGTCTTTCAGCATGACAATGATCCCAAACACACCGCCAGGGCAACGAAGGAGTGGCTTCGTAAGAAGCATTTCAAGGTCCTGGAGTGGCCTAGCCAGTCTCCAGATCTCGACCCCATAGAAAATCTTTGGAGGGAGTTGAAAGTCCGTGTTGTCCAGCAACAGCCCCAAAACATCACTGCTCTAGAGGAGATCTGCATGGAAGAATGGGCCGAAATACCAGCAACAGTGTATGAAAACCTTGTGAAGACTTACAGAAAACATTTGACCTCTGTCATTGCCAACAAAGGGTATATAACAAAGTATTGAGATAAACTTTTGTTATTGACCAAATACTTATTTTCCACCATAATTTGCAAATAAATTCATTAAAAATCCTACAATGTGATTTTCTGAATTTATTTTTCTCATTTTGTCTGTCATAGTTGAAGTGTACCTAAGATGAAAATTACAGGCATCTCTCATCTTTTTAAGTGGGAGAACTTGCACAATTGGTGACTGACTAATTACTTTTTTGCCCCACTGTATATAGCCTCACTACTATTATTTTCACTGTGATTTTACTGTTTAAAACAATATTTATTTCTTTACTTATCTATTGTTTACTTAACACCTATTTATTCCTTAAAAATTGCACTGTTGGTTAGGGCTTGTAAGTAAGCACTTCACTGTAAGGTCTACCTACACCTGTTGTATTCGCCGCATGTGACAAATACATTCTGATTTGCTTCTAATAGGTTGTCATTGCCTGGAATCAAACACAGTAACAACGTGAGATCAACTGGTCTGCAAGTTTATTCTTGTGGATTTTATGTTGCACTTAAGATGACTTTAGCACAGAGGTTTTAGGAAAACAAGTGTTTACACAACTGTGCCTCTACATTTCTACTCAACACCTGCCAAATGCAGAATGCAAGTATGGATTTCATATCTTCCTTTATGTCTGCTATGTCAGTCAGTCACCCAGCCATTCCGCTCGCACGCCACCCACCCCTCTGTCCCTCCATCCGTCAGATAGACAGACAAGTCCGCCCGCCACACAGAAAGACAGACAGCCAGTCACACAGACAGACAAAGACGGAAAGTATTCAGACCGCTTGAATTTTGTTACGTTACAGGCTTATTCTAAAATAGACTAACATTTTCAGCAATCTACACAAAATACCCCATAATGACATAGCAAAAATAGGTTTTTAGAAATGTTTGCTAATGTATTAAAAAAAAAAAAAAAAAATATTGTTTAGGCCAGCTTTTAGAAGAGTCTTGTTGGTTCCAAACTTATTCCATTTAAGAATGACGGAGGCTACTGTGTTCTTGGGGACCATCAATACTGCAGATATCTTTTGGTAACCTTCCCCAGATCTGTGGACAATTCCTTCGACCTCATGGCTTGATTTTTCCTGTGACATGTACTGTGAACTGTGGGACCTTATATAGAGAGTTGTGTGCCTTTCCAAATCATGTCCAATCAATTGAATTTACCACAGGTAGACTCCAATCAAGTTGTAGAAACATCTCAGGGATGATCTGTTTTTTCGCTTTGTCATTATGGGGTATTGTGTGTAGATTGCTGAGGATTTGTATTTATTTAATCCATTTTAGAATAAGGCTGTAACATAAGAAAATGTGGAAAAAGTCAAGGGGTCTGAAAACCTTCAAAAGGCACTGTACAACCGGCTGGCGTTTATTTGTATTGGGAGTCTTGTCCTTGGGGAAGAACTGAATGATTTCAGCTGGACGACCAGCTACAAAGTCAAAATTGGCTATATTGCTTTTTGGTCTCAATATAAGGTTATAAGTATGGTTAAGGTTAGGTTTAACATCAAAATCAGAGCTTGTGATCATTCTGCAGAGCTGCCTCCAGAACAAGATTCATGATGAAAAATGCTAACCTGTTGGGCGGTGGTGAGGGGTGGGGGAAGGTAATGAGGGGGGCTGTGCCTGTATCACCCCGCAGAAGGCATAGTGGCCCAAATGTGGTGTGACAGGCCATGCCAGAGGAGGACAGGGGGGACTTAATGTCTTGTGATCCCCCAGAAGGTGACAGACATTGATTGGGAGCATTCTGACGTTACGTGTAATGACAACAGAAAGGAAAGGTCAGTCAAATGGCATGAAAGTGAGGAAATGGCTGAGTATCACGCTAAGTCCTGACGAGCCGTAGGCTCTTTTCCTAGTACCTGATTCCATGTGTTTTTAAGAATAAAATATTTTGATTTTTACATACATATGGTTGTAAAACCTACATATTAGCCTGCATACAGTATGGATAAAAAGCTGTAGCGTCTCATAGTACTTACAGGTAGTTGATAATACAGTATTATCTACCTTTTCTAAGCCTTTTGTAGGCGCTACCTTTTTGTCACCATATTATTCTGACAATGAAGTCTGGACATAACAAATGTGAAACTTCACAATCATAACCATTTGGTGTCATTTAGGGGTCATAGTATTGAAATCAATGGAGGGTCGTTTCGGAATGTGCTGAGAGCAACATTTAACTTCTAATCTCATGGATTTTAAAACATCCTACATTCTTCAAATGGCCTCATGACAACATGCACTGTGAACTGGTGTGATTCACAATGTTTTAAATACTGTCTGAACTGCTGGTTAGGATGCTGTGAGGTATTTGACGGTATACTCCTAGTGAGAGTATGCTTACTTGCTGAATGCGTGTATCTCTCTCTCTCTTCAGACTCAGTTTAGGGGTGAGGATGTGAGATGTCCACCCCCTTCACTCCCTCCCTCCCCCTTCCCTCAGTCTAGCCCTGGGCCCTGTGCTATGGCCATTAGGGAGATTCCTAGTCCACCCCAAGCAATGACAGGTGAAATGGAGCACAAAGTCCTACAGCGAGCGAAGGGCCTCTCCTCAACCTTTCTTCAACCCCTCTCTGTGTTTCTGTCTTGCTCTCTATACCATAACTGTTGTCTGTCTTTTTTCTCTCTCTTGCTCTCACTCATTTTCTCTTTATATCTTCTTCTCTCTGAAACACTCGAAAACATACAATGAATACGCCTTCAAATGTTTGTGAACACCCTCTTAGGGGAGATTTTCGAACTGTACCCCTTTTGCATTACACATCCAACCACAGCAGGCAAAGGTAAGGTAATGTTCCCTTAGGGAAAAGTCCACTGAATAAAAGACAGTTAACAACATGTCCTTGTTATAGGCCACATCGTCTAGAGCTCTTCAGCCATGCTGTCCAGCTGGTGGGCGAGTCAACCAGGTTACATTCTGAGGTGCTGCTCCTATATGTTCCAATGAGCAACATTCCTTATGGCTGACATGAGACGACCTGAATGCTGCAGAAGGCAGAACATATACATACAGTATATACACACACACACACTACCCATGAGCACACACACCACAGACGCACGCACACACA
The DNA here is from genome assembly GCF_013265735.2 of Oncorhynchus mykiss. Classification (NCBI taxonomy): domain Eukaryota; kingdom Metazoa; phylum Chordata; class Actinopteri; order Salmoniformes; family Salmonidae; genus Oncorhynchus; species Oncorhynchus mykiss. Next base: position 2,957,115 of record NC_048586.1, on the reverse strand, counting down.
CGCACACATGCACACACACACACACACACACACACAATGTTCAGAGAGCCATGCGGATATGTGATGGAAGATGGCACCTATTTACACAGGCCTTATGTCCCCTGGCAGTGGGGGAAGTGCTTGGTCATCAGTTTTCTGATTCATTAGACTAATGAGATGGAGTTTGAGTCCCCCCCTCGCTCTTCATCTCCCTTTCCCTCATCTCTTGCTTTCTCTCCCCCTTGTCCTCTCTGGTTCCAGAAATTCACACTATTATGGTAACCAGTCCGTCTAACAGCGTGTTAATTCCTTCAAAAAGGCCCCGCAGTCAAATATAATGACATTTAATTATTGTCTTTGGCCATAGGGGTATTGAAGCCACCTCTACAGTCACGACCTAATGACAGAGCGTATCTGCATTATTGATCATTACCAAGTTACATCCTGTACCAACCATGGCCAGGACTGTGCCCATAATGATTTCACTGCTGGTTTTTATCATTTCTTATGTTTTGATTTGATTTTGGTTTAATTTTCTGCAAAAAGATATTCTTATCCAATCATCAGTGTTTCTGAGTTTCTTTGAGTGTCTTGTTCCCACTGCTTTTGTACAATTGAAATCAAAGGGAGGGAGATATTTGTGGTAAGAGCTCCGTTACTAGACGTTCCCGTTGGGATAATGAGAGGACTGACTTTTGGAAGTTGGATTCTATTGTGCCAGAGCTCTATAAGCAAACGAAACGTGTTCAGTGTCTGTATCAAAAGAAGAAGACAGAAAGGAAATGTTAAAAATGCAGAAAGAAAGGCCTAGCTGCAGAGGCTGGGGGTGAAGATGAAGGGATACCGTTCACATGCATGTATGTGCGCGCACGGAGACACACACTATTAGGGGAATCAAAACATTTTCGTTAATATGCTATTTCTGATATGTTTATTTTAAATAATACTAGCCTTTCAACTGTTAGGTTTGCAGTGTGGATATGTATTGTATACTCAGTGTAAACAGATACATTTTGGTCAAACTGAACCCCATCACTTGAGTACGATCAAACCATGGCCAAATCGTCTACAATCACAATAATTGTAATAATGTAACGTAAGAGGCCTTTTAATCAATAGTGGAACCCAAAGCACCACTTCAAATGTGTTGTCATATGGGTCAGAATGAAACACAAAAACTAGAGTTGATTTTAACTGAAAAGAATACAGTACCAGACACAAGTTTGGACACACCTACTCATTCAAAGGTTTTTCTTTATTTTTTACTATTTTCTACATTGTTGAATAATAGTGAAGACAACAAAACTATGAAATAACACATGTGGAATCATGTAGTAGCCGAAAAAGTGTTCAACAAAATCAAAATATATTTTATATTTTTCAAAGTAGCCACCCTTTTCCTTGAATGACAGCTTTGAACACTCTTGGCATTCTTTCAACCAGTTTCATGAGGAATGGTTTTCCAACAGTCTAGAAGGAGTTCCCATATATGCTGAGCACTTGTTGGCAGCTTTTCCTTCACTCTACGTTCCAACTCATCCCAAACCATCTCAAATTGGGTTGAGGTCAGGTGATTGTGGAGACCAGGCCATCTGATGCAGCACTCCATCATCCTCGGTTGCAACACTCACTACCGAGTTCCAAACTGCCTCTGGAAGCAACATCAGCACAAGAACTGTTCATCGGAGCATCATGAAATGGGTTTCCATGGCCGAGCAGCCGCACACAAGCCTAAGATCACCATGCGCAATGCCAAGTGTCAGCTGGTGTGGCGTGAAGCTTGCTGTTATTGGACTCTGAAACGTATTCTATGGAGTGATGAATCATGCTTCACCATCTGGCAGTCCGACGGACAAATCTTCTTTTGGCGGATGCCAGGAAATACCTGCCCCAATGCATAGTGCCAACTGTAAAGTCTGGTGGAGGAGGAATAATGGTCAGGGGCTGTTTTTCATGGTTCGGGCCCTTTAGTTCCATTGAAGGGAAATCTTAATGCTACAGCATACAATGACATTATAGAGAATTCTGTGCTTCCAATTTTGTGGCAAAAGTTTGGGGAAGGCCCTTTCCTGTTTCAGCATGACAATGTCTCTGTGCACAAAGCGAGGTCCATTCAGAAATGGTATGTTGAGATTAGTGTGGAAAAACTTGACTGATCTGCACAGAGCCCTGACCTCAACCCGATTGAACGCTTTGAGCATGCATACCTATTCACCCCCCCCAAACTCAATACTTTGTAGAGCCACATTCTGCAGCAATTACAGCTGCAAGTCTTTTGGGGTATGTCTCTAAAAGCTTGGCACATCTAGCCCTGGGCAAGGCAAAACTGCTCCAGCTCCATCAAGTTGGATGGGTTCCGCTGGTGTACAGCAATCTTTAAATCATACCACATATTCTCAATTGGATTGAGGTCTGGGCTTTGACTAGGCCATTCCAAGACATTTAAATATTTCCCCTTAAACCACTCGAGTGTTGCTTTATCAGTATGCTCAGGGTCATTGTCCTACTGGAAGGTAAACATCCGTCCCAGTCTCAAATCTATGGAAGACTGAAACAGGTTTCCCTCAAGAATTTCACTGTATTTAGCTCCATCCAACATTCCTTCAATACTGACCAGTTTCCTAGTCCCTGCCGATGAAAAACATCCCCTCTGCATGATGATGACACCACCGTGCTTCACTGTGGGGATGATGTTCTCAGGGTGATGGGAGGTGTTGGGTTTGCGCCAGACATAGCGTTTTCCTTGATGGCCAAAAAACGTAATTTTAGTCTCATCTGATCAGAGTACCTTCTTCCATATGTCTGGGGAATCTCCCACATGCCTTTGGCGAACACCAAACTTGTTTGCTTATTTATTATTTTAAGCAGTGGCTTTTTTTCTGGCCACACTTCCGTAAAGCCCAGCTCTGTGGAGTGTATGGCTTAAAGTGGTCCTATGGACAGACACTGTCCTGTAGAGCTGTAGAGCTTTAGAGCTTTGCAGCTCCTTCAGGGTTATCTTTGGCCTCTTTGTTGCCTGTCTGATTAATGCCCTCCTTTCCTGGTCTGTGAGTTTTGTTGGGTGGCCCTCTCTTGGCAGGTTTGTTGTGGTGCCATATTCTATCCATTTTTTAATAATGGATTTAATGGTGCTCTGTGGGATGTTCAAAGTTTCAGATATTTTTTCTAAACCAACCCTGATCTGTACTTCTCTACAACTTTGTCCCTGACCTGTTTGGAGTGATCGTTGGTCTTCATGGTGCCCCTTGCCTTTTACTGGGATCATGTGACATCATGTGACACTTAGATTGCACACAGGTAGACTTTATTTAACTAATTATGTGACTTCAGAAGGTAATTAATACATCAAGATGTACCGACAGAGATGGTCGCTTCGTTTCAGGTCCTTAGGAAACTATGCAGTTATTTGTTTTTTATGTATTATTTCTTACATTGTTATCCCAGGAAATCTCAAGTGTTATTACATACAGCCGGGAAGAACTATTGGATATAAAAGCAATGACAACTTACCAACATTACAACCAGGAATATGTCTTTCCCGAAGCAGATCCTTTGTTCGTTCCTTCAACCTAGACATGGGATCCAAATGGGACACCAGTACCGAGTCAATGTGTGGGGGTACAGGTTAGTCGAGTTAATTTGTAAAGTGATTATGCATAGATAATAAACAGCAACTAGCAGCAGTGTAGTTGGGTAGAAGCTGTTCAGCAGTCTTAGGGGTAGAAGCTGTTAAGGAGCCTTTTGGTCGTAGACTTGGTGCTCCGGTACCGCTTGCCGTGCGGTAGCAGAGAGAACAGTCTATGACTTGGGTGACTGGAGTCTTTGACAATTTTTTGGGCCTTCCTCTGACATCGCCTAATATATAGGTTCTGGATGTCAGGAAGCTTGGCCCCAGTGATGCACTGGGCCGTACACACTACCCTCTGTAGCGCCTTACAGTTAGATGCCGAGCAGTTGCCATACCAGGCGGTGACGCAACCGATCAGGATGCTCTCGATGGTGCTGCTGTAGAACATCAGGGACCGATGCCAAATATTTTCAATCTTCTGAGGGGGAAAAGGTGTTGGTGTGTGTGTGTGTGTGTGTGTGTGTGTGTACAGAGGAAGGGCTCTGAATGGCATTTGTGCTGCAAAGTGAGGGTCAGAGTGCTGGGCAGTTTGTGTTTACATCATAGCATGTACATACGTCTATTAATCAGACCTTTCCTACATTGATATACAAAAACTACAATGTCAGGAATGGGTGGGAAGTTTGTCCTCTGTTCATGGAGATGCAGTTTATCATTAACAGTCTTTTATGTTATCAAAATAAGTGTTTTTCTAATCATTACACATATATAATGTGCAATACCATCACCATGAATAAATATGAATGGTAATGCACTACATTACAACAGTATATTTATTTTTTACTGAATTTTGACATTTCACCTAAATTTAAGGCCAGGGCATGACCTTCTTGGTCTAGCTAAAGTATATTTCTCCTTGCAAAGCATTAGTCAGCACAATTAAATAAATACTGACACATCTATCGATCTTGTTGGTTGAAATCTGGTACTTGTAGGTCTACTGTCATTCTTCCATTGCATGGGGCCAGCTCTCCTTCAAATCAAATCAAACTTTATAGGTCGCATACACATGTTTAGCAGATGTTATTGCGGGTGTTGTGAAATGCTTGTGTTTCTAGCTCCGACAGTGCAGTAATATCTAACAAGTGAAAAGTACCAATTTCACAACATATACCCAATACACACAAATCTAAGTAAAGAAATGGAATTAAGAATATATAAATATATGGACGAACAATGTCAGAGCGGCATAGACTAAGATACATTACAAGATAATAAAATACTGTACACTACCGTTCAAAAGTTTGGGGTCACTTAGAAATGTCTTTGTTTTTGAAAGAAAAGCAATTTTTTTTGTCCATTAAAATAACATCAAATTGATCAGAAATACAGTGTAGACATTGATAATGTTGTAAATGACAATTGTAGCTGGAAACAGCTGATTTTTAATAGAATATCTACATAGGCGTACAGAGGCCCATTATCAGCAACCACCACTCAGTTGTTCCAATGGCACGTTGTGTTAGCTAATCCAAGTTTATCATATTAAAAGGCTATTTGATCATTAGAAAACCCTTTTGCAATTATGTTAGCACAGCTGAAAACTGTTATCCTGATTAAAGAATCAATAAAACTGGCCTTCTTTAGACTAGTTGAGTATCTGGAGCATCAGCATTTGTGGGTTCGATTACAGGCTCAATATGGCCAGAAACAAAGAACTTTCTTCTGATTTCTTCTAAGAAATGAAGGCTATTCCATGTGAGAAATTGCCAAGAAACTGAAAATCTCGATACAATGCTGTGTACTACTCCCTTCACAGAACAGTGCAAACTGTCTCTAACAAGAATAGAAAGAGGAGTGGGAGGCCCGGTGCACAACTGAGCAAGAGGACAAGTACATTAGAATGTCTAGTTTGAGAAACAGACGCCTCACAAGTTCTCAACTGGCAGCTTCATTAAATAGTACCCGCAAAACACCAGTCTCAATGTCAACAGTGAAAAGGCGACTCCGGGATGCTGGCCTTCTAGGCAGAGTTGCAAAGAAAAAGCCATATCTCAGACTGGCCAATAAAAATAAAATATTAAGATGGGCAAAAGAACACAGACACTGGACAGAGGAACTCTGCCTAGAAGGCCAGCATCCCGGAGTCGCCTCTTCGCTGTTGACGTTGAGACTGGTGTTAACAGTCTGATGGCCTAGAGATAGAAGCTGTTTTCAGACTCTCAATCCCAGCTTTGATGCATCTGTACTGACCTCGCCTTCTGGATGATAGCGGGGTGAACAAGCAGTGGCTCAGGTGGTGGTACCTGTTTCTTCCAGCATCTTTGACATCGGGTGCCCTGGAGGGCAGGTAGTTTCTTCCACATTGTAGGCCAATGTTTTCTGTAAAAGGGTAACTGACTGTTATGTCATAACAATGTTCAGAATGTCAAATACTCTGCATTCTGATTTACATCCATATACCAAAATCTATGACCTATATTCAGAGACCAAATGCCACTAGACTTTGTATAGGATAATTGAGTTTTGTTTTTAGATTAATTGAACCATCAATTCTTCAAAAACTTCAAAGGAAAGATACTGCAAAACATACATTATTGGTAAAACATCTATTCATATATGTATCTAAGCTGTTAGCTGCATCTAAATAGAACTAGATATCGCCACTTCTTCATCCCTTGTGTTGTCACGTGACATCCACTTTCCTACGTCACCATCCAAACTAATTCCACGCGCCAGCCAACGAGGAAGTACCAGGCATGCATACAGTCGCGAGTTGTGTATTTACTAGAGACAGACAGACAGTGTTGACATATTGTTAGCGTTATACGTGACGGTCAACCTGCATTTCTCGCCGCCTTTTGAGTGTTTTCTTTCGGTGCATATGCAGACGTAGGAGTCACATTAGTTGCCGCTAGCCGGCTAACAGCATCAGCTAACGTTAGCTGGCTAATAGTTAGCGAGCAGTATTTCACTTGGCAACCTTTGCAATAATTGTAGTTTGCCTGAAGGCTATATGATTGGCTTTATTATCAGTTACTCTGATTATGCTTGAAACTAAATTACTTTAGTAAGATTAGCCAGCCAGCTTTAGCTAACTATCAAGCCGCTGCAATGGAACTCATGCTTACGTGCGCGTCCTCCAAAACGCCTTCCAATATAATGAGGTATGCATGCTCTACGTGCGTGTCCCTACAATTCCTGTAGCTTGAGAACAGACTGATATGTGAGGATATTTCTATAATCGTAATATTGTACAAATAACAATAGTCAACCAATATCTTCATTTTCTACAAGGTAAAGCCCAAAAAATACTGTAAGGAGTAGGCTATTGTTATTCTGCCACCAACACTAAAGTCTTATCACACCATTCCATGCCCATTTCCTGTAGGGAATAGGTGACGATGCAGCATGACCAAAGATCCTATGCACCATGGCACAGACTGAAATGAATTGGGACCAACAGATACCTTTACCAAAGCTTTCCCCATTCCATGCCAAGATCGCTGTGGCACTAGTGGCACTGCTCTGCTTCATCAATAGCTATGATGGAGACTTTGTGTTCGATGATTCTGAAGCCATTGTCAATAACAAGGTAATAATCTACTTATCACATACTTACTACATCTTCTGAGGTACATCTTCAAGGATGCAGTGTCTATAAAAGCGTGATCTATTCAAAGTCTATATTGTGTGCATCATTTCAACAGCTAAAAATAACCTCACAGCCACAGTACATACTGCATACAGTACAGAGTCTACTTACAGTTGAAGTCGGAAGTTTACATACACCTAGGTTGGAATCATTGAAACTCGTTTTTCAACCACTCCACAAATTTCTTGTTAACAAACTATAGTTTTGTACATCTACTTTTTAGGACATCTACTTTGTGCATGACAAGTAATTTTTCCAACAATTGTTTACAGACAGATTATTTCACTTAACTCACTGTGTCACAATTCCAGTGTGTCAGAAGTGTACATACACTAAGTTGACTGTGCCTTTAAACAGCTTGGAAAATTCCAGAAAATGATGTCATGGCTTTAGAAGCTTCTGATAGGCTAATTGACATCATTTGAGTCAATGGAGGTGTACCTGTGGAAGTATTTCAAGGCCTACCTTCAAACTCAGTGCCTCTTTGCTTTACATCATGGGAAAATCAAAAATAAATCAGCCAATACCTCAGAAAAACAATTGTAGACCTGCACAAGTCTGGTTCAACCTTGGGAGCAATTTCCAAATGCCTGAAGGTACCACGTTCATCTGTACAAACAATAGTACGCAAGTATAAACACCATGGGACCACGCAGCCGTCATACCACTCAGGAAGGAGACACGTTTTGTCTCCTAGAGATGAAGTACAAATCAATCCCTTAACCTTCGTTAAGATGCTGGAGGAAACAAGTACAAAGTATCTATACCCACAGTAAAACGAGTCCTATATTGACATAACCTGAAAGGCCGCTCAGCAAGGAAGAAGCCACTGCTCCAAAACCGCCATAAAAAAGGTAGACTACGGTTTGTAACTGCACATGGTGACAAAGATCATACTTTTTGGAGAAATGTCCTCTGGTCTGATGAAACAAAAATAGAACTGTTGGCCATAATGACCATCATTATGTTTGGAGGATGCTTGCAAGCCGAAGAACACCATCCTAACCGTGAAGCACGGGGGTGGCAGCATCATGTTGTGGGGGTGCTTTGCTACAAGAGGGACTGGTGCACTTCACAAAATAAATGGCATCATGAGTAGAGGTCGACCCAATATGATTTTTCCATGCCGATACCGATTATTGGAGGACCAAAAAAGTCCGATACCGATTAATCAAACAATTTTTACGTTTTTCAAATTTGTAATAATGACAATTACAACAATACTGAAATGAACACTTATTTTAACTTAATATAATACATCAATAAAATCAATTTAGCGTCAAATAAATAATGAAACATGTTCAATTTGGTTTAAATAATGCAAAAAAGTGTTGGAGAATAAAGTAAAAGTGCAATATGAGCTATGTAAGAAAACTAACGTTTAAGTTCCTTGCTCAGAACATTAGAACATATGAAAGCTGGTGGTTCCTTTTAACATGAGTCTTCAATATTCCCAGGTAAGAAGTTTTAGGTTGTAGATATTATAGGAATTATAGGACTATTTCTCGCTATACGTTTTGTATTTCATATACCTTTGACTATTGGATGCTCTTATAGGCACTTTAGTATTGCCAGTGTAACAGTATAGCTTCTGTCCCTCTCCTCTTTTTAAGAAAGGCATTGATGTTTATGGTTAGGTACACGTTGGAGCAACGACAGTCCTTTTTCGCGAATGCGCACCGCATCGATTATATGCAGCGCAGGACACGCTAGATAAACTAGTAATATCATCAACCATGTGTAGTTAACTAGTGATTATGATTGATTGATTTTTTTTTTGTAAGATAAGTTTAATGCTAGCTAGCAACTTACCTTGGCTTCTTACTGCATTTGCGTAACAGGCAGGCTCCTTGTGGAGTGCAATGTAAGGCAGGTGGTTAGAGCATTGGACTAGTTAACTGTAAGGTTGCAAGATTGAATCCCCGAGCTGACAAGGTAAAAATCTGTCGTTGTGCCCGTGAACAAGGCAGATAACGCACCGTTCCTAGGCCGTCATTGAAAATAAGAATGTGTCCTTAACTGACTTGCCCAGTTAAATAAAGGTGTAAAAAAAAAATACAGATTTCCGATTGTTATGAAAACTTGAAATCGGCCCTAATTAATCGGCCATTCCGATTAGTCGGTTGACCTCTAATCATGAGGTAGGAAAATTATGTGGATATATTGAAGCAACATCTCAAGACATCAGTCAGGAAGTTAAAGCTTGGTTGCAAATGGATCTTTCAAATGGACAATGACCCCAAGCATACTTCCAAAGTTGTGACAAAATGGCTTAAGGACAACAAAGTCAAGGTATTGGAGTGGCCATCACAAAGCCCTGACCTCAATCCTATAGAAAACCTCTGGGCAGAACTGAAAAAGCATGTGCGAGCAAGGAGGCCTACAAACCTCACTCAGTTACACCAGCTCTGTCAGGAGGAATGGGCCAAAATTCACCCAACTTATTGTGGGAAGCTTGTAGAAGGCTACCCGAAACGTTTGACCCAAGTTAAACAATATAAAGGCAATGCTACCAAATACTAATTGAGTGTATGTAAACCTCTGACCCACTGGAAATGTGATGAAAGAAATTAAAGCTGAAATCGTTCTCTCTACTATTATTCTGACATTTCACATTCTTAAAATAAGGTGGTGATCATAACTGACCTGAGACAGGGAATTTTTACTCAAATTACATTTCAGAAATTGTGAAAAACTGAGTTTAAATGTGTTTGTCTATGTAAACTTTTGACATCAACTGTATGTCATATTCCAAGTTGTACATGCACACATCAATGTATGCGTAAAAAATTAAATATATGTCCCTAGGCATCTAAAGTTGTTTTTGTCACATCTCTTTTCGGATGTGTCTCCCGCAGGACCTGATCCCATCCACGCCTCTCAACAACATCTGGAGAAATGACTTCTGGGGAAGTAACCTGAGCAGCAACAACAGCCACAAGTCCTACAGGCCGCTCACTGTCCTCACTTTTAGGTAGGATACACATATGACATACACACATGCATGAACTCATGTGGAAAACACAATTTGGTTCTCTGTGAGGATTTCAGAGGTGGGTCCCAAGTGCTATTCTTCTCAGTAGAATTGTAATTGATAGGCAATGAATATGTACGGTATGTTACTTTGACTGGTTTCAGGATCTCAACATTTTATTTTCACCTGACATACGCTGTATATACAAATGTACAGTGCCTTGCGAAAGTATTCGGCCCCCTTGAACTTTGCGACCTTTTGCCACATTTCAGGCTTCAAACATAAAGATATAAAACTGTATTTTTTTGTGAAGAATCAACAACAAGTGGGACACAATCATGAAGTGGAACGACATTCATTGGATATTTCAAACTTTTTTAACAAATCAAAAACTGAAAAAATGGGCTTGCAAAATTATTTAGCCCCTTTACTTTCAGTGCAGCAAACTCTCTCCAGAATTTCAGTGAGGATCTCAGAATGATCCAATGTTGACCTAAATGACTAATGATGATAAATACAATCCACCTGTGTGTAATCAAGTCTCCGTATAAATGCACCTGCACTGTTATAGTCTCAGAGGTCCGTTAAAAGCGCAGAGAGCATCATGAAGAACAAGGAACACACCAGGCAGGTCCGAGATACTGTTGTGAAGAAGTTTAAAGCCGGATTTGGATACAAAAAGATTTCCCAAGCTTTAAACATCCCAAGGAGCACTGTGCAAGCGATAATATTGAAATGGAAGGAGTATCAGACCACTGCAAATCTACCAAGACCTGGCCGTCCCTCTAAACTTTCAGCTCATACAAGGAGAAGACTGATCAGAGATGCAGCCAAGAGGCCCATGATCACTCTGGATGAACTGCAGAGATCTACAGCTGAGGTGGGAGACTCTGTCCATAGGACAACAATCAGTCGTATATTGCACAAATCTGGCCTTTATGGAAGAGTGGCAAGAAGAAAGCCATTTCTTAAAGATATCCATAAAAAGTGTTGTTTAAAGTTTGCCACAAGCCACCTGGGTGACACACCAAACATGTGGAAGAAGGTGCTCTGGTCAGATGAAACCAAAATTGAACTTTTTGGCAACAATGCAAAATGTTATGTTTGGCGTAAAAGCAACACAGCTGAACACACCATCCCCATTGTCAAACATGGTGGTGGCAGCATCATGGTTTGGGCCTGCTTTTCTTCAGCAGGGACAGGGAAGATGGTTAAAATTGATGGGAAGATGGATGGAGCCAAATACAGAACCATTCTGGAAGAAAACCTGATGGAGTCTGCAAAAGACCTGAGACATGGGACGGAGATTTGTCTTCCAACAAGACAATGATCCAAAACATAAAGCAAAATCTACAATGGAATGGTTCAAAAATAAACATATCCAGGTGTTAGAATGGCCAAGTCAAAGTCCAGACCTGAATCCAATCGAGAATCTGTGGAAAGAACTGAAAACTGCTGTTCACAAATGCTCTCCATCCAACCTCACTGAGCTTGAGCTGTTTTGCAAGGAGGAATGGGAAAAAATGTCAGTCTCTCGATGTGCAAAACTGATAGAGACATACCCCAAGCGACATACAGCTGTAATCGCAGCAAAAGGTGGCGCTACAAAGTATTAACTTAAGGGGGCTGAATAATTTTGCACGCCCAATTTTTCAGTTTTTGATTTGTTAAAAAAGTTTGAAATATCCAATAAATGTCGTTCCACTTCATGATTGTGTCCCACTTGTTGTTGATTCTTCACAAACAAATACAGTTTTATATCTTTATGTTTGAAGCCTGAAATGTGGCAAAAGGTCGCAAAGTTCAAGGGGGCCGAATACTTTCGCAAGGCACTGTATGTGGACACCCCTTCAAATTAGTGGATTCGGCTATTTCAGCCACAACCCTTACTGACAGGTGTATAAAATCGAGCACACAGCCATGCAATTTCCATAGACAAACATTGGCAGTAGAATGGCCTTACTGAATAGCTTAGTGACTTTTAATGTGGCACTGTCATAGGATGCCACTTTGCTATCAAAGCAGTTTATCACATTTTTGCCCAGCTAGAGCTGTCCCGGTTAACTGTATGTGCTGTTATTGTGAATTGGAATCATCTAGGAGCAACAACGGCTGAGCCGCAAAGTGGTAGGCCACACAAGCTCACATAATGGGACTGCCGAGTGCTCAAGAGCGTTGCGCTTAGAAATCGTCTGTCCAGGTTCGAATACAACAGGTGTAGACTTTACAGTGAAATGCTTACTTACAGGCTCTAACCAATAGTGCAAAAAAGGTGTTAGGTTAAGAATAGGTAGGTAAAGAAATAAAACAACAGTAAAAAGACAGGCTATATACATATATGCATATATGATGAACAGAGAGTAGCAGTAGTGGAAAAGAAGGGTTGGTGGGTGGTGGGACACAATGCAGATAGCCCGGTTAGCCAATGTACGGGAGCACTGGTTGGTCGGCCCGATTGAGGTAGTATGTACATGAATTGTATAGTTAAAGTGACTATGCATATCTGATAAACAGAGAGTAGCAGCAGTGTAAAAAGAGGGTTTGGGAGGGGGGCACACAATGCAAATAGTCCGGGTAGCCATTTGATCACCTGTTCAGGAGTCTTATGGCTTGGGGGAAAAACTGTTGAGAAGCCTTTTTGTCCTAGACTTGGCACTCCGGTACCGCTTGCCATGCGGTAGTAGAGAGAACAGTCTATGACTGGGGTGGCTGGGGTCTTTGACAATTTTTAGGGCCTGACACCGCCTGGTGTAGAGGTCCTGTGTGACAGGCAGCTTTGCCCCAGTGATGTACTGGGCCGTATGCACTACCCTCTGTAGTGCCTTGCGGTCAGAGGCAGAGCAATTGCCGTACCAGGCAGTGATGCAATCAGTCAGGATGCTCATGATGTTGCAGCTGTAAAACCTTTTGAGGATCTCAGGACCCATGCAAAATCTTTTTAGTTTCCTGAGGGGGAATAGGCGTTGTCGTGCCCTCTTCACGACTGTCTTTGTGTGTTTGGACCATGATAGTTTGTTGTTGATGTGGACACCGAGGAACTTGAAGCTCTCAACCTGCTCCACTACAGCTTTTCCTGTAGTCCACAATCACATCCTTTGTCTTGGTTGTTATGCTGGCACCACATTACCACGTCTCTGACCTCCTCCCTTTAGGCTGTCTCGTCATTGTCGGTGATCAGGCCTACCACTTTTGTTGTCTGCAAACTTAATGATGGTGTTGGAGTCGTGCCTGGCCATGTAGTTGTGGGTGAACAGGGAGTACAGGAAGGGACTGCGCATGCACCTACCTACCCTCACCACCTGGGGGCGGCCCGTCAGGAAGTCTAGGATCCAGTTGCAGAGGGAGGTGTTTAGTCCCAGGATCCTTAGCTTAGTGATGAGCTTTGAGGGTACTATGGTGTTGAACGCTGAGCTGTAGTCAATGAGTAGCATTCTCACATAAGTGTTCCTTTGTCCAGGTGGGAAAGGGCAGTGTGGAGTGCAATAGAGATTGCATCATCTGTGGATCTGTTTGGGCGGTATGCAAATTGGAGTGGGTCTAGGGTTTCTGGGATAATGGTGTTGATGTGAGCCATTACCAACCTTTCAAAGCACTTCATGGCTACGGACGTGAGTGCTACGGGTCTGTAGTCATTTAGGCAGGTTGCCTTTGTGTTCTTGGGCACAGGGACTATGGTGGTCTGCTTGAAACATGTTGGTATTACAACTCAATCAGGGTAATTGAAAATGTCAGTGAAGACCTGTCAGTTGGTCATGCCCGGAGCACACGTCCTGGTATTCCGTCTGGCCCCGCAGCCTTGTGTATGTTAGCCTGTTTAAAGGTCGTATTCACGTCGGCTACGGAGAGCGTGATCATACAGTCATCCGGAATAGCTGATGCTGTCATGCATGCCTCAGTGTTGCTTGCCTCGAAGCGAGCATCGAAGAGATTTAGCTCGTCTGGTAGGCTCGTGTCACTGGGCAGCTCGTGGCTGTGCTTCCCTTTGTAGTCTGTAATAGTTTGAAAGCCCTGCCACATTAGACTAGCGTCGGAGCTGGTGTAGTATGATTCAATCTTAGCCCTGTATTGACGCTTTGCCTGTTTGATGGTTCATCGCAGGGCATAGCAGGATTTCTTGTAAGCTTCCGGGTTAGAGTCCCGCACCTTGAAAGCGGCAGCTCTACCCTTTAGCTCAGTGCGAATGTTGCCTGTATTCCATGGCTTCTGGTTGGGGTATGTATGTACAGTCACTGTGAGGACAACGTCCTCGATGCACTTATTGATAAAGCCAGTGACTGATGTGGTGTAACCCTCAATGCCATCGGAAGAATCCCGGGTCATGTTCCAGTCTGTGATAGCAAAACAGTACTGTAGTTTAGCACCACTTTTTTTATAGACCGAGTCACTGGTGCTTCCTGCTTTCATTTGTGCTTGTAAGCAGGAATCAGGAGGATAGAGTTGTGGTCGGATTTACCAATTGGAGGGCGAGGGAGAGCTTTGTACGCTTTTCTGTGTGTTGAGTACAGGTGATCTAGAATTGTTTTCCCTCTGGTTGCACATTTGTCATGTTGATAGAAATTTGGTAGAACTGATTTAAGTTTCCCTGCATTAAAGTCTCTGGCCACTAGGAGCACCACCTCTGGATGAGTGGTTTCCTGTTTGCTTATTACCTTATACAGCTGACTGAGTACGGTCTTAGTGCCAGCATCTGTCTGTGGTGGTACATAAACAGCCACGAACAGTATTGCTGAACACTCTCTAGGCAAGTAGTGTGGCCTGCAATTTATCACAATATACTCTACTTCAGGTGAGCAAAATCTAGAGACTTTTCATAGATTTCATGCACCAGCTGTTGTTTACAAATATGCACAGACCGCCCACCCCTCATCTTACCGGAGCGTGCCAAGCTTGTGTCTTGCCGGTGCAGCGTATATCCCGCTAGCTGAATATCCATGTTGTCATTCAGCCACGATTCCGTGAAACACAGGATATTATAGTTTTTTTTGTGAAGTTGGTAGGATATTTGTGATCATACCTCGTCTAATTTATTGTCCAATGATTGCACGTTGGCTAGTAGTAGTAGCTTTACCAGTCGCCTTTGCCGGGTCCTGACAAGGCTCGTTGTCCTCTGTACCTGCGTCGCTTCTTCTTGCAAATAACGGGGATGTTTGTCCTGTGGGGTGTTTGGAGAATGTCTTGAGCGTCGTCTTTTTTAGTGGAAAAAATATTTTTCTAATCCGAGGTGAGTGATCGCTGTCCTGATATCCAGAAGCTCTTTTTTTCCGTAAGATACGGTTGCGGAAACATTATGTACAAAATAAGTTCCAAATAACACGAAAAAAACACATAGTAGCACAATTGGTTGGGCTCCTGTAAAACTGCTGCCATTTCTTCCGGCGCCATTTTGTAATGCCAAGCGTCAGCTGGAGTGGTGTAAAGCTCGCCACCATTGGATTCTGGATGAGTGGAAACGTGTTCTCTGGAGTGATGACTCATGCTTCACCATCTGGCAGTCCGACGGACAAATCTGTGTTTGGCGGATTCCAGGAGAACGCTACCTGCCCCAATGCATAGTTCCAACTGTAACGTTTGGTGGAGGAGGAATAATGGTCTTGTGCTATTTTTCATGGTTTGGGCCCTTAGTTCCAGTGAAGGGAAATCTTCACGCTACAGCATACAAGGACATTCTAGGGGATTCTGTGCTTCCAACTTTGTGGCAAAAGTTTGGGGAAGGCCCTTTCCTGTTTCAGCATGACAATGCCCCGTGCACAAAGTGAGGTCCATAGAGAAATGGTTGTCGAGATCGGTCTGGAAGAAGTTGGCTGGCCTGCACAGAGCCCTGACCTCAACCCTTCACAATTCTATTCCAAACTGCTATTCATTTTGTTGCTGATATTTGGACTAATCACATCACCTATTACAACCAGACCTGGGTTCAAATACCACTTTAAATCTCTAAGTTACTTTCACATTCATTTGAAGTACACTGAACAAAAATATCAACACAACATGCAACAATTTACAGATCATATGAGGAAATCAGTCAATTTAAATAAATGCATTAGGCCCTAATCTAAGTATTTCACATGACTGGGAATACAGATATGCATCTGTTGGTCACAGATAGCCACTTTATACTATACTATGCCACTTTGTTTACATACTCATCTCATTTGTACATACTGTACCCGATACCATCTACTGTATCTTGCCTATGCTGCTCTGTACCATCACTCATTCATATATCCTTATGTACATATTCTTTATCCCCTTACACTGTGTACAAGACAGTAGTTTTGGAATTGTTAGTTAGATTACTTGTTATTACTGCATTGTCGGAACTAGAAGCACAAGCATTTCGCTACACTCGCATTAACATCTGCTAACCATGTGTATGTGACAAATAAAATTTGATTTTGATTTGATACCTTAAAAAATTGTAGTGGCGTGGATCAGAAAACCAGTCAGTATCTGGTGTGACCACCGTTTGCCTTATGCAGCGGGACAAATCTCCCTAACGTAGAGTTGATCAGGCTGTTTATTGTGGAATGTTGTCCCATTCTTCTGTGTGAAGTTGCTGGATATTGGTAAGAACTGGAACACCCTGTCGTACACATAAATCCAGAGCATCCCAAACATGCTCAATGGGTGACATGTCTGGTGAGTATGGAGGCCATGGAAGAACTGGGACATTGTCAGCTTCCAGGAATTGTGTACAGATCCTTGCGACATGGGGCTGTGCATTATCATGATGTAACATGAGGTGATGGCGGCAGATAAATGGCACAACAATGGGCCTCGGTATCTCGTCACGGTGTTTTATCAAATTGCCATTGATAAAATGCAGTTGTGTCCTACAATCAGCATGCCAATTGCACGCTCCCTCAACTTGAGAAACTTGTGGCATTGTGTTGTGTGACAAACCTGCACATTTTAGTGACCTTTTATTGTCCCCAGCACAAGATGTACCTGTGTAATAACCGTGCTGTTTAATCAGCTTCTTAATATGCCACACCTGTCAGGTGGATGGATCTTTGTAAAGGAGAAATGCTCACTAACAGAATGTAAAATAATTTCTGCTCAATTTGAGAGAAATTAGTTTTTTCTGTGTGTATGGAAAATGTATGGCATCTTTTATTTCAGCTCATGAAACATGGGACCAACACTTTACATGTTGTGTTTGTATTTTTTGTTCTGTATACATATTCAGATATGCAGTACCAGTCAAAGTTTGGACACACCTACTCATTCCAGGGTTTTTCTTTATTTTTACTATTTTCTACATTGTAGAATAATAGCGAAGACATCAAAAATATGAAATAACACATGGAATCATGTAGTAACCAAAAAAGTGTAAACAAATCAAGATATATTTTATATTCTTCAAATTAGCCACCCTTTGCCTTGATGACAGCTGTGCACACTCTTGGCATTCTCTCAACCAGCTTCATGAGGTTGTCACCTGTAATGCATTTCAGTTAACAGGTGTGCCTTGTTAAAAATGTATTTGTCAAAGTCATTTCCTTCTTAATGCGTTTGAGCAAATTAGTTGTGTTGTGACAAGGTAATGGTGGTATACAGAAGATAGCCCTATTTGGTAAAATATCAAGTCCATATTATGGAAAGAACAGCTCGAATAAGCAAAGAGAAATGACAGTCCATCATTACTTTAAAACATGAAGTCCAAGTTGAGATTCTTGGTTCCATCTGCCGTGTCTTTGTGAGACACAGAGTAGGTGAATGGATGAGCTCTGCGTGTGTGGTTCCCAGCATGGAGGAGGAGGTGTGATGGGGATTTGCTGGTGATACTGTCAGTGATTTATTTAGAATTCAAGGCACACTTAATTAGCATGGCTACCACAGCATTCTGAAGCGATACGCCATCCCATCTGGTTTGCGCAGAGTGAGACTGTCATTTGTTTTTCATCAGGACAATGTCCCAACACATCTCCAGACTGTGTAAGGGATATTTGACCAAGGAGAGTGATGGAGTGCTGCGTCAGATGAACTGGCCTCCACAATCACCTGACCTCAACCCAAATGAGATGGTTTGGGATGAGTTGGACCGCAGAGTGAAGGAAAAGCAGCCAACAAGTGTTCAGCATATGTGGAAACTCCTTCAAGCTTGTTGGAAAAGCATTCAAGATGAAGCTGGTTGAGAGAGTGGCAAGCGTGTGCAAATCTGTCATCAAGGCAAAGGGTGGCTACTTTGAAGAATCTCAAATATAAAATATATTTATATTTGTTTAACACTTTTTTGATTACTACATTCTACAATGTAGAAAATAGTGAAAATTAGTAGGTGTGTCCAAACATTTGACTAGTACTGTATATGTAAAGACAAGATTAAATCAAAAACAGTGTGATGGGTGACAATATTAGCCTATCAATTGTAAATTATATATAAAATAGCAAAAATAAATAAAAAACCTTGAATAGTAGGTGTGTCCAAACTTTTGACTCGTACTGTATTTGTATTATCAAGTAAGTACACAATGTCGCAGTTGCAAATGAGAACTTGTTCTCAACTAGCCTACCTGGTTAAATAAAGGTGAAATAAAAATAAAAATGTCCAATTGCCTGTCTTTGGTCAGTTATGATCACCACTTTATTTTAAGAATGTGAAACGTCAGAATAATAGTAGAGAGAATGGTTAATTTCAGCTTTTATTTCTTTCATCACATTCCCAGTGGGTCAGAAGATTACATGCACTTAATTAGTATTTGGTAGCATTGCCTTTAAATTGTTTAACTTGAGTCAAATGTTTCAGGTAGCCTTCTACAAGCTTCCCATAGTAAGTTGGGTGTAACTGCGACAGGTTTGTAGGCCATTTTACTCGCACACGCTTTTTCAGTTCTGCCCACAAATGTTCTGTAGGATTGAGGTCAGGGCTTTGTGATGGCCACTCCAATACCTTGACTTTGTTGTCCTTAAGCCATTTTCCACAACTTTGGAAGTATGCTTGGGGTCATTGTCCATTTGGAAAACCCATTTGTGACCAAGCTTTAACTTCCTGACTGATGTCTTGAGATGTTGCTTCAATATATCCACATCATCTTCCTACCTCATGATACTATCTATTTTGTGAAGTGCACCAGTCCCTTCTGCAGCAAAGCACCCCCACAACATGATGCGGTCACCCCTGTGCTTCACGGTTGGGATGGTGTTCTTTGGCTTGCAAGCATCCCCCTTTTTCCTCCAAACATAACGATGGTCATTATGGCCAACAGTTCTATTTTTGTGTCGTCAGACCAGAGGACATTTCTCCAAAAAGTACGATCTTTGTCCCCATGTGGAGTTGCAAACTGTAGTCTGGCTTTTTTATGGCAGTTTTGGAGTAGTGGCTTCTTCCTTGCTGAGTGGCCTTTCAGGTTATTTCGATATAGGACTCGTTTTACTGAGGATATAGATACTTTTGTACTGGTTTCCTCCAGCATCTTCACAAGGTCCTTTGCTGTTGTTCTGGGATTGATTTGCACTTTTCTCAACAAAGTACGTTCATTTCTAGGAGACAAAGCGCATCTCCTTCCTGAGCGGTATGATCGCTGCTTGGTCCCATGGTGTTTATACTTGTGCACTATTGTTTGTACAGATGAACGTAGTACCTTCAGGCATTTGGAAATATCTCCGAAGGATGAACCAGACTTGTGGACTTGTGAACCAGACTTGAACCAGACTTGTTTTTCTGAGGTCTTGGCTGATTTCTTTTGATTTTCCCATGATGTCAAGCAAAGTGTCACAGACTTTGAAGGTAGGCCTTGAAATACATCCACAGGTACACCTCCAATTGACTCAAATTATATCAATTAGCCTATCAGAAGCTTTTAAAGCCATGACATAATTTTCTGACATTTTTCAAGCTGTTTAAAGGCACAGTCAACTTAGTGTATGTAAACTTCTGACCCAATGGAATTGTGATTCAGTGAATTATAAGTGAAATCTGTCTGTTAACAATTTTTGGAAAAATTACTTGTGTCATGCACAAAGTTGATGTCCTAACTCACTTGCCAAAACTATAGTTTGTTAATTAACAAGAAATTTGTGGAGTGGTTGAAAAACAAGTTTTAATGACTCCAACCTAAGTGTATGTAAACTTCTGACTTCAACTGTACATGTCTGTACTTTGTTGATATCATTGTGTATTATTGATATATTTTTTTCAAATCTGTTTGTAGAATTCATGCTGTCATCTCTTTTATGGACCCAGGCTTAACTACCTCATGGCTGGTGGGCTGCACCCAGTTGGCTTCCATGTGCTGAACATCGGCCTGCACAGTCTCATATCAGCGCTGATGATCGACATGTTCTCCGTACTGATCGGTGGCTTGGCATACGATGGGAATGGGAACAGGCTCAACCACGCACCCAAAGCTTCTCTCCTGGCTGGTCTTCTCTTTGCAGCGCACCCCGTTCACACCGAAAGCGTAAGTAGACAAACATTGTATGGAATGGAGGGATGTAAGAAATAGTGAAAACACACAGACAGGTACTATACGTGTCTATCACATAATATTTGTTTGTTTTATTGAGAACAACTGAGATGAGAGGAGGAGACCTATGAGATGGGTACTGTACGCAAATATGAAAAGTGGGAGTCTTGGGGATTGAACCCGGACCCATTACAAGGGGCAATGCATAGTCCGGAGTCGGCAGTGCTGTTACCAAAACCAAACTCCGGCACTGGAGCTATGATGACACTGGGTTGTTAGCTCAATAGAATCAGAATGGACTAGAAGGGACGTCCTTAATCAAAGCAATATTCTATGGTAGATAATCGTGTAATGGCGGCCATATCTGGTGTACCATTTGATATGTAAAATTTTGAACTGATAGACTTTGTCCAATTCTATGATTCCCCCTCTGGCAAACAATATCTCTTTACTTACTTTCCAAAATAATAACAGCCTCCCATCACTACATGTGTTCCAACATCCACGGGTGTTTGTTGTATTAAACATGCGTTAGAGCCATGCCAGGAACAAAGGTCCATCTCAATCGGAGTGTGCATCGAAAAGGTGTGCGTTTTGAGCGAGGCCCAGACTATTAAAAGCTTATTCATACCCGGTTGTGGTGTGTGAGGGCTGCGGTGCCCGGCTGGAGGGCTGCACCCCCCCTGCTCTCGGCTGGCTTTAATCAGGGAGGGCAACAGGCTGAGGGAGACCTGGGGGTGGGAGCGGGCAGACCACAGACCCAAGGCCTGCTGCACTTATCAAAGGAGATAGCCCCCAGGATTCCAGGACGTATGCAGTACACACTATACAGACACAGTATAAATCATGCACACTATATGTAATATACTCTCTCTCACACACAAACACACCGACAGAGAGGGACACACACACATGCACTGCACACACAGGCCAGTAATGAGAGTCTCCTGCGCTGGATGTTAATTGGCTGCTGTCAGTGAGGCTGTTATATACAGTACAGGAGCAGATACAGAAAGATGGTGTATTTGCGTTATTGCATTTGATCATGTGCAGGTTGTTAAAATATACATTCTGACTATCTGTTGGCTGACACAGTTGCCTTCATCATTTCTGGTCTACCCGAAGAGTCCAAAGGCAGATTAGATAATAGGTGTTGATTTTTAACTGGACATGTCAAATGACGGAATTCTGTCTCTCATAACCTTTCTGGCGCAGTCTTCCGCTAGCTACCCACCTCGACAACATCCGGTGAAATTGCAGAGTGCCAAATTCAAAATACAGAAATAGTCATAATAAATATTCATAAAAAATACAAGTGTCATACATTGTTTTAAAGATGGACTTCTTGTTAATCCAGACGCTTTGTCAGATTTCAAAAAGGCTTTACGGCGAAAGCATACCCCGCTTACAAAAACATACAAACATTTTACAACCAAGTAAAGGAATTACAAACGTCAGAAATAGTGATAAAATGAATCACATACCTTTTGAAGATCTTCATATGGTTGCAGTCACAAGAGACCCTGTTACACAATAAATGTTTGTTTTGTTCGATTAAAGTCCTTCTTTATATCCCAAAATCTCAGTTTTGTTGGCGCGTTTTGTTCAGTAATCCACTGGCTCAAAGGCGGTCAAAACATGCAGATGAATACATCCTAATAGTACCGGTAAAGTTCGTCAAAACATGTCAAACGATGTTTATAATTAATCCTCAGGTTGTCAATTGTCTAAATAATCGATAATATGTCAACCGGACAATAGCGTATTCAATAGAAAGGAAAACAAGGAAGCGTGCGCATACCAGCACTGCATGATTCTACAGTCCACTGACAAAGGTCTCATTCTTCTTAATTTTTCAGAAAACAAGCCTGAAACAATGTCTAAAGACTGTTGATATCTAGTGGAAGCCATAGAAACAGCAATCTGGGTCCTAACCCATTAGATACTCTATAGGCATTCAATTGAAAATACTCATATAAAAAAAATCCCACTTCCTGGATGGATTTTCCTCTGGTTTTTGCCTTCCATATCAGTTCTGTTATACTCACAGACATTATTTTAACAGTTTTGGAAACTTTAGTGTTTTCTATCCAAATTTACCAATTAAATGCATTTCCTAGCTTCTGGGCCCGAGTGACAGGCAGTTTACTTTGGGCACGTGTCTCATCCAGACGTCGAAATACTGCCCCCAAGCCATAAGAAGTTATTAAACCCCTCTTTCTCTCTTTCAGGTGGCAGGGATTGTAGGCCGGGCGGACCTACTTTGTGCACTGTTCTTCCAGCTCTCCTTTCTGACCTACTGCAAAGCCTTCAGAGGAGGTAGGTTTTGTATGCATTAAGGATGGTGTGTCATGGTTGCTTGAATGTATACAGAGAGAGTACGAACATGCATCACATCTATAGGCAATGTACACAAGTCTCATATGGTCAGATGAAACCAAAATATAACTTTTTGGTAAAAACTCAACTCGTCGTGTTTGGAGGACAAAGAACGCTGAGATGCATCCAAAGAACACCATACCTATTGTGAAGCATGGGGGTGGAAAAATCATGCTTTGGGGCTGTTTTTCTGCAAAGGGACCAGGATGACTGATCCGTGTAAAGGAAAGAATGAATGGGGCCATGTATCGTGAGATTTTGAGTGAAAACCTTCTTCCATCAGCAAGGGCATTGAATATGAAACGTGGCTGGGTCTTTCAGCATGACAATGATCCCAAACACACCGCCCGGGCAACGAAGGAGTGGCTTCGTAAGAAGCATTTCAAGGTCCTGGAGTGGCCTAGCCAGTCTCCAGATCTCAACCCCATAGAAAATCTTTGGAGGGAGTTGAAAGTCCATGTTTCCCAGCAACAGCCCCAAAACATCACTGCTCTAGAGGAGATCTGCATGGAGGAATGGGCCAAAATACCAGCAACAGTGTGTGAAAACCTTGTGAAGACTTACAGAAAACATTTGACCTCTGTCATTGCCATCAAAGGGTATATAACAAAGTATTGAGATAAACTTTTGTTATTGACCAAATAGTTATTTTCCACCATAATTTGCAAATACATTCATTAAAAATCCTACAATTTGATATTCTGGATTTTTTTTCTCATTTTGTCTGTCATAGTTGAAGTGTACCTATGATGAAAATTACAGGCCTCTCTCATCCTTTTAAGTGGGAGAACTTGCACAATTAGTGGCTGACTAAATACTTTTTTGCCCCACTGTAATGCAGAAACCATTTTATCGTTTGAATATTTAATTTATGAACTACGTCTCACTCATCTATGGATGTCTTCTGCAGGTAGGGAGAGCGAGGAGAAGTTTTCCATCCATTGGATTGCCGTGAGCCTCTTGCTGTGCGCTGCGGCCATGCTCTGCAAAGAACAAGGCATCACAGTCCTGGTAGGGGCGTCAATTAAATGCGACCTAGTAGCTGCTTTTATCCAAAGTGCGTAGATATTTAGTACGTGATCCCTGCGAGAATTAAACTCACAACCTTGGCATAGCTAGCGCCACTCTCTTGATAGTCATATACAGTACATTGTGTTTATGACTAAGCTTGCGTAATGGAAGCCTAATACATTTGTAGCCTATATTTAACTCTTGTGAACTTGACCCAGCAATTATCTGATGTCTGTCGCTGGTTTATATTGTGCTTGAATGTCTAATCTCTAATGTTTCTCTCTTCTCTCAGGGGGTGAACGCTGCCTTTGATGTCCTTCTCATCTGTAATGTAAATGTCTACGAGCTGAGCCAGAGGCTGTTCCTCAGAAGGAAAGCAGAAGACGTGAGTAACTAGCATACTACTTACAATGCCCAATACATGTCTTTATTCTACAAGGTGTGGACATTGGAACAGTGACATTCGCTAGGGTTGGGAGGTATCCAGATTTTCATAAATTTATAATGTTCTTGTAACATACTGGGATGTATGGTATTACCGGCACTGCACACAAGGGGCGCTATTTATTTCCGAACTTAAAAAATATACTCTACCGTTCAAAAGTTTGGCATCACTTAGAAATGTCCTTGTTTTCCATGAACACATACATGAAATGAGTTGCAAAATGTATAGGAAATATAACCAAGACGTTGACAAGGTTATAAATAATGATTTTTTATTAAAATAATAGTGTCCTTCAAACTGCTTTCATCAAAGAATCCTCAATTTGCAGCAATTACAGCCTTGCAGACCTTTGGCATTCTAGTTGTCAATTTGTTGAGGTAATCTGAAGAGATTTCACCCCATGCTTCCTGAAGCACCTCCCACAAATTGGATTGGCTTGATAGGCACTTCTTACGGTCAAGCTACTCCCACAACAGCCCAATAGGGTTGAGATCGGGTGACTGTGCTGGCCAATCCATTAAAGACAGAATACCAGTTGACTGCGTCTTCCCTAAATAGTTATTGCATAGTTTGGAGCTGTGCTTTGGGTCATTGTCCTGTTGAAGGAGGAAATTGTCTCCAATTAAGCGCCTTCCACAGGGTATGGCATGGCGTTGCAAAATGGAGTGATAGCCTTCCTTCTTCAAGATCCCTTTTACCTTGTAAAAATCTCCCTTTACCACCACCAAATCACCCCTAGACCATCATATTGCTTCCACCATGCTTGATAGATTGCGTCAAGCACTACTCCAGCATATTTTCTTCTTTGTGATCCGAACAAACACCTCTAACTTAGATTAATCTGTCCATAACACTTTTTTCCAATCTTCCTCTGTCCGGTGTCTGTGTTCTTTTTCCTATCTTCATATTTTCTTTGCCAGTCTGAGATATGGCCTTTTCTTTTTAACATATGTTTCTCAAACTAGACACTCTGATGTACCTGTCCTCTTGCTCAGTTGTGCACCGGGGCCTCCCACTCCTCTTTCTATTCTGTTTAGAGACAGTTTGTTCTGTGAAGGGAGTAGTATACAGCGTTGTACGAGATCCTCCGTTTCTTGTCAATTTCTTGCATGGAATAGCCTTCATTTCTCAGAACAAGAATAGATTGACGAGTTTCAGAAGAAAGTACTTTGTTTCTGGCCTTGTTGAGCCTGTAAACGAACCCACAAATGCTGATGCTCCAGATACTCAACTAGTCTAAAGAAGGCCAGTTGTATTGCTTCTTTAATCAGGACAACAGCTTTCAGCTGTGTTAACATAATTGCAAAATGGTTTTCTAATGATCAATTAGCCATTTAAAATGATAAACTTGGATTACCTAACAACACCCTTAGGGTCGTTATCCTGTAGGAAGGTGAACCTTCGCCCCAGTCTGAGGTCCTGAGCGCTCTGGAGCAGGTTTTCATCAAGGATCTCTGTACCTTTCTCTGTTCATCTTTCCCTCGATCCTGACAAGTCTGCCCTGCCGCTGAAAAACGTCCTCACAGCGTGATGCTGCCACCACCATGCTTCACCGTAGGGATGGTGCAAGATTTCCTCCAGATGTGACGCTTGGCATTCAGGCCAAAGTGTTCACTCTTGTTGTCATCAGATCAGAGAATCTTATTTCTCATGGTCTGAGAGTCATTAGGTGCCTTTTGGTAAACTCCAAGCAGGCTGCCATGTGCCTTTTACTGAGGAGTGGCTTCCGTCTGGCCACTCTACCATAAAGGCCTGACTGTTGGAGTGCTGCAGAGATGGTTGTCCTTCTGGAAGGTTCTCCCGTCTCCGCAGAGATACTCTGGAGCTCTCTCAGTGACATCGTGTTCTTGGTCACCTTCCTGACCAAGGCCCTTCTCCCTCGATTGCTCAGTTTGGCTGGTAGGCCAGCTCTAGGAAGGGTCTTGGTGGTTCCAAACTTCTTTCATTTTAGAATGGTGGAGGCCACTGTGTTCTTGGGGACCTTCAATGCTGCAGAAATGTTTTGGTACCCTTCCCCAGATCTGTGCCTCAACACAATCCTGTCTCGGAGCTCTACGGACAACTGTCGGACCTTACATAGACAGGTATGCGCCTTTCCAAATCATGTCCAATCAATTGAATTTACCAAAGGTGGACTCCAATCAAGTTGGAGAAACATCTCAAGGATGATCAATGGAAACCTGATGTCAATTTTGAGTTTCATAGCAAAGGGTCTGAATTACTTACGTAAATTAGGTATTCATTTATTTATTTGTAAACATTTCTAAGAAACTGTTTTTGCTTTGCCATTATCGGGTATTTTAAAGTAAGACTTTAATGTAAGAAAATGTGGGAAAATGGAAGGGGTCTGTATACTTTTCGAATGCTCTGTACATTGTGGAGTTGAAACTGGGCTAGCTAGAAAACTAGCAAACTAAATGCATAGCCGGAGCCCTGAGCTGCAGAAAATGTATTTGACACTTCTTACGTATTTAGCTGGCAAACATTAGTAGTGAATTTAAAGTTTAAACTGATCAACTCTCTTGGGCTGCTCAACAGTGGATCGTCATGTTACGTTTGCTCCATTAGTTTTTTGTAAAGAAACATACACTTATGTGACTGGCTCAATTGACTATTTCAGATTATTTTTTTTTGTACGGTATTTAAAATCATACCGTCGGTAGAATGAAGGTATGGCTATTGCATCGTAGCTATTGTAACATAATTTCACCATACACTCATATAACCATTTAAACCATGGTTATATGAGTGTATGTCTAACTAGAGCCTGAACGATATGGGATTTTTTGTTTTTCCGATTTTAGAGAGTGGAAATATTAATCAATAACGGATATGTGCCGATTTATTTTTAGTTTAGCTGAAATTTAAAAAAAAACTTCCGTACAAAGATACTCAACTTTGATGTCTTACATTTGAGGAAAGAACATTCATGTAATAATTTAGGAGCACCAGAAAGTTAATGTAAAAATGGTGTCACTCTAATCTAGTGAAAGGAGAATAAACTGCACTGATTCCATCATCAACAAATAAATGCCTAGGCTCTGAAGAATGAGCTGCCTCATGCTAGCCAGCTGGAAAACAACGACAGGACACATTTTCAGTGTATTAGTAATTAGCTATGTTTTCATCGATTGTAAGGCTGTAGCCACTGAATTCTGGTAATCACTTGAAAGGAAAAACAAGCTTTGTCTTTGTGCTATCTGGGATCCTTGGGACCTCCAAACAAATGTTTAGTGTAATGGTTCAGGTTTAGCGTAGGGACGTCCCAAGGATTCTTGATACTACTAAGCTTCAGTGAATGGCGTCAAGAACTCTCACACAGCTAGTTAGATGGCTGGCTAGCTAGCACTTGTCAAGGAAATGGATTAGCGATTGGCGCAACGTGAATTTGAACCAGTCCCTATCAAGTGACAATGAACCCATACATCAAAACGTAGCTGCAAAGTGCTACTTTGTAAACCGCCAAGTTTTTTTTTTTGTGTGTGTCTCGGAAAACATTTAAGTGACAGAGCTTGAGGAATAAGCTTCGCAAAGAGCACATATAACACTAGATCTCGCTGGCTTCACTAGAGGGCATTAACGTTACCACAGAGTTGAATGTTCTTAGCACGGCACTTACTTGGTACGCCCCATCAATTGTTTGTCAAGACACCTGACATCTTACCAAGACACTTCACGTAATGGTATATGCCCAGGGTGCATTTTTGGCACTTTTATTTAGCTGGCCAGCTCAATAAAGTGGTAATAGTAAGACTAAGAGTTAGTTCACAGTTGTTCACTCTCCTCGCTGACTTAAGGCATCTGCATGCTTCCCAGCCGAAACAGTTTGGAAGTGTTCGTGCATATATGATAACATTTTGTGACGTTTTTGTACTTCGGTAAGGGTTTTTTCAGCTTTTCGGGCACAAGACATCTTTTCTCGAGGCAAGCCGAAGTCTATGCCCTTTCGTCGGTGATTGGTCAACAGTAGGGATTCTTCAAGTCTTGTCATTCAATGAGAGATTACTCATTTTCATGCCCAGTTTTTCTGCACCAAACATCTTAGTTAATGTAAAATTGTGCGACTAAGATCTCTGCAAAAACATAAAAAGTTATGAGAGATTTCTTAAGTTATCTTAGATTAATTCTGACTATTTTGAGAAAGTTTTTACTAGCTACAGTGTTTCAAAATGGACAAGCAGTTGCCGCCCTCAAGACAAATAATGTCATGTACAATAAAGTCAAATTCTATGAACTACTACTTTCTCCACATCTTGTATATGTCCTTTCCAATGGATCAAACAGCGATACAAATACATCAGTAAAAGGATACTATTTGTCGGGCTCTACCTCTTACACTAATTATGTTACTTTTCCTGCTACACTACTCTATATGCCCTTATGTTATACTAGGGAAGTTGTGTTTCCGTAGCTAGGGCTGACAGAAAGGGTTTGTGAAAAGCAGAATCAACAACCTCTGCATAATAATAACAGTGGCTTTGTGAGAATGAGAAAGTTCACAGTTTGCCATTGTTATGTAAATGCAGGCTGAAAAGTACCAGTTGCTTGGCTTTGACCCAAAGTGAGAGCATGACCGCCGGAGCCATGGCTAGTGAGACACATGTCGGCCCCGCGTAGATGGACAAAAAACAAAATTCTTAGCCTTTTTCAGTAAAACACTAGTGTAAATCCTGTATGGAAATGCACCAGAATAGCCTTCTAACATGTACTGATCATGTACCCTATGGTTATGGTTAGGTAAGTGTACCTAATTTGGACTCGGGCTGTTGTTGTTGTGGACTCCTCTATTACTATGTTTTTCTGGTGTGTGTCGTGTCAGGTGAGTGAGCGGGTGCGGACGGGCCTCCTGATCCGATTGGCTCTGCTGGCCATGGGCGGAGCCTCCCTGCTGTACGCCCGCTGGAGAATCATGGGAACTGGGCCCCCCGCCTTCACTGAAGTAGACAACCCAGCATCCTTTGCAGACAATGTCTTTCTCAGAGTGAGTCGTGTTTTACCTATTTGAATGATACTGGATAGAGTATGTAGGCTAAATAACGACTCTTATGGTAATTTGTAACCTCACCCTCCTTTATGGAAGGAAATTATTTTAAAGTTATGTCAGAATACTACATCTAAATGGATTTTTTTGGTATATTTTTTTGTTTTTTTGGTTTTGGATGGTCTTTTTTAGGATGTGATCTTAATAGTTGAAAACATCTAACTATCACCACGCAGACCTCTGTAGTAGTACAACAATCATAATCATATTTTTTTATTTGAAATGTTCTTATTTTTTCCCTTTCTCTCTCCTTCTCCCTCTCACTCTGCCATCTCACTCTGCCATCTCACTCTGCCATCTCACTCTGCCATCTCACTCTGCCATCTCACTCTGCCATCTCACTCTGCCATCTCACTCTGCCATCTCACTCTGCTCTCTCTCTCTCTCTCTCCCTCCCATTCTCTCTCTCCCCTCCTTCCCTCTCTCTCTCTCTCTGTCTCTCCCTCTCCCTCCCATTCTCTCTCTCCCCTCCTTCCCTCTCTCTCTGTCTCTCCCTCTCCCTCCCATTCTCTCTCTCCCCTCCTTCCTTCTCTCTCTCTCTCTCTCTCTCTGTCTCTCCCTCTCCCTCCCATTCTCTCTCTCCCCTCCTTCCCTCTCTCTCTGTCTCTGTCTCTCCCTCTCCCTCCCATTCTCTCTCTCCCCTCCTTCCCTCTCTCTCTGTCTCTGTCTCTCCCTCTCCCTCCCATTCTCTCTCTCCCCTCCTTCCCTCTCTCTCTCTCTCTGTCTCTGTCTCTCCCTCTCCCTCCCATTCTCTCTCTCCCCTCCTTCCCTCTCTCTCTCTCTCTGTCTCTCCCTCTCCCTCCCATTCTCTCTCTCCCCTCCTTCCCTCTCTCTCTGTCTCTGTCTCTCCCTCTCCCTCCCATTCTCTCTCTCCCCTCCTTCCCTCTCTCTCTCTCTCTGTCTCTGTCTCTCCCTCTCCCTCCCATTCTCTCTCTCCCCTCCTTCCCTCTCTCCCTCTCCCTCTCATTCTCTCTCTCCCCTCCTTCCCTCTCTCTCTCTCTCTCTCTGTCTCTCCCTCTCCCTCCCATTCTCTCTCTCCCCTCCTTCCCTCTCTCTCTCTCTCTGTCTCTCCCTCTCCCTCCCATTCTCTCTCTCCCCTCCTTCCCTCTCTCTCTCTCTCTGTCTCTCCCTCTCCCTCCCATTCTCTCTCTCCCCTCCTTCCCTCTCTCTCTCTCTCTGTCTCTCCCTCTCCCTCCCATTCTTTCTCTCCCCTCCTTCCCTCTCTCTCTCTCTCTGTCTCTCCCTCTCCCTCCCATTCTCTCTCTCCCCTCCTTCCCTCTCTCTCTCTCTCTCTCTGTCTCTCCCTCTCCCTCCCATTCTCTCTCTCCCCTCCTTCCCTCTCTCTCTCTCTCTGTCTCTCCCTCTCCCTCCCATTCTCTCTCTCCCCTCCTTCCCTCTCTCTCTCTCTCTGTCTCTCCCTCTCCCTCCCATTCTCTCTCTCCCCTCCTTCCCTCTCTCTCTCTCTCTGTCTCTCCCTCTCCCTCCCATTCTCTCTCTCCCCTCCTTCCCTCTCTCTCTCTCTCTGTCTCTCCCTCTCCCTCCCATTCTCTCTCCCCTCCTTCCCTCTCTCTCTCTCTCTGTCTCTCCCTCTCCCTCCCATTCTCTCTCTCCCCTCCTTCCCTCTCTCTCTCTCTCTGTCTCTCCCTCTCCCTCCCATTCTCTCTCTCCCCTCCTTCCCTCTCTCTCTCTCTCTGTCTCTCCCTCTCCCTCCCATTCTCTCTCTCCCCTCCTTCCCTCTCTCTCTCTCTCTGTCTCTCCCTCTCCCTCCCATTCTCTCTCTCCCCTCCTTCCCTCTCTCTCTCTCTCTGTCTCTCCCTCTCCCTCCCATTCTCTCTCTCCCCTCCTTCCCTCTCTCTCTCTCTCTGTCTCTCCCTCTCCCTCCCATTCTCTCTCTCCCCTCCTTCCCTCTCTCTCTCTCTCTGTCTCTCCCTCTCCCTCCCATTCTCTCTCTCCCCTCCTTCCCTCTCTCTCTCTCTCTCTCTCTCTGTCTCTCCCTCTCCCTCCCATTCTCTCTCTCCCCTCCTTCCCTCTCTCTCTGTCTCTGTCTCTCCCTCTCCCTCCCATTCTCTCTCTCCCCTCCTTCCCTCTCTCTCTCTCTCTGTCTCTCCCTCTCCCTCCCATTCTCTCTCTCCCCTCCTTCCCTCTCTCTCTCTCTGTCTCTCCCTCTCCCTCCCATTCTCTCTCTCCCCTCCTTCCCTCTCTCTCTCTCTCTGTCTCTGTCTCTCCCTCTCCCTCCCATTCTCTCTCTCCCCTCCTTCCCTCTCTCTCTCTCTCTGTCTCTCCCTCTCCCTCCCATTCTCTCTCTCCCCTCCTCCCCTCTCTCTCTGTCTCTGTCTCTCCCTCTCCCTCCCATTCTCTCTCTCCCCTCCTTCCCTCTCTCTCTCTCTCTGTCTCTGTCTCTCCCTCTCCCTCCCATTCTCTCTCTCCCCTCCTTCCCTCTCTCTCTCTCTCTGTCTCTCCCTCTCCCTCCCATTCTCTCTCTCCCCTCCTTCCCTCTCTCTCTCTCTCTGTCTCTCCCTCTCCCTCCCATTCTCTCTCTCCCCTCCTTCCCTCTCTCTCTCTCTCTGTCTCTCCCTCTCCCTCCCATTCTCTCTCTCCCCTCCTTCCCCCTCTCTCTCTCTCTGTCTCTCCCTCTCCCTCCCATTCTCTCTCTCCCCTCCTTCCCTCTCTCTCTCTCTCTGTCTCTCCCTCTCCCTCCCATTCTCTCTCTCCCCTCCTTCCCTCTCTCTCTCTCTGTCTCTCCCTCTCCCTCCCATTCTCTCTCTCCCCTCCTTCCCTCTCTCTCTCTCTCTGTCTCTCCCTCTCCCTCCCATTCTCTCTCTCCCCTCCTTCCCTCTCTCTCTCTGTCTCTCCCTCTCCCTCCCATTCTCTCTCTCCCCTCCTTCCCTCTCTCTCTCTCTGTCTCTCCCTCTCCCTCCCATTCTCTCTCTCCCCTCCTTCCCTCTCTCTCTCTCTCTCTGTCTCTCCCTCTCCCTCCCATTCTCTCTCTCCCCTCCTTCCCTCTCTCTCTCTCTCTGTCTCTCCCTCTCCCTCCCATTCTCTCTCTCCCCTCCTTCCCTCTCTCTCTCTCTCTGTCTCTCCCTCTCCCTCCCATTCTCTCTCTCCCCTCCTTCCCTCTCTCTCTCTCTGTCTCTCCCTCTCCCTCCCATTCTCTCTCTCCCCTCCTTCCCTCTCTCTCTCTCTCTCTCTGTCTCTCCCTCTCCCTCCCATTCTCTCTCTCCCCTCCTTCCCTCTCTCTCTCTCTCTCTCTGTCTCTCCCTCTCCCTCCCATTCTCTCTCTCCCCTCCTTCCCTCTCTCTCTCTCTCTCTCTGTCTCTCCCTCTCCCTCCCATTCTCTCTCTCCCCTCCTTCCCTCTCTCTCTGTCTCTGTCTCTCCCTCTCCCTCCCATTCTCTCTCTCCCCTCCTTCCCTCTCTCTCTCTCTCTGTCTCTCCCTCTCCCTCCCATTCTCTCTCTCCCCTCCTTCCCTCTCTCTCTCTCTGTCTCTCCCTCTCCCTCCCATTCTCTCTCTCCCCTCCTTCCCTCTCTCTCTCTCTCTGTCTCTGTCTCTCCCTCTCCCTCCCATTCTCTCTCTCCCCTCCTTCCCTCTCTCTCTCTCTCTGTCTCTCCCTCTCCCTCCCATTCTCTCTCTCCCCTCCTCCCCTCTCTCTCTGTCTCTGTCTCTCCCTCTCCCTCCCATTCTCTCTCTCCCCTCCTTCCCTCTCTCTCTCTCTCTGTCTCTGTCTCTCCCTCTCCCTCCCATTCTCTCTCTCCCCTCCTTCCCTCTCTCTCTCTCTCTGTCTCTCCCTCTCCCTCCCATTCTCTCTCTCCCCTCCTTCCCTCTCTCTCTCTCTCTGTCTCTCCCTCTCCCTCCCATTCTCTCTCTCCCCTCCTTCCCTCTCTCTCTCTCTCTGTCTCTCCCTCTCCCTCCCATTCTCTCTCTCCCCTCCTTCCCCCCCTCTCTCTCTCTGTCTCTCCCTCTCCCTCCCATTCTCTCTCTCCCCTCCTTCCCTCTCTCTCTCTCTCTGTCTCTCCCTCTCCCTCCCATTCTCTCTCTCCCCTCCTTCCCTCTCTCTCTCTCTGTCTCTCCCTCTCCCTCCCATTCTCTCTCTCCCCTCCTTCCCTCTCTCTCTCTCTCTGTCTCTCCCTCTCCCTCCCATTCTCTCTCTCCCCTCCTTCCCTCTCTCTCTCTCTCTGTCTCTCCCTCTCCCTCCCATTCTCTCTCTCCCCTCCTTCCCTCTCTCTCTCTCTGTCTCTCCCTCTCCCTCCCATTCTCTCTCTCCCCTCCTTCCCTCTCTCTCTCTCTCTCTGTCTCTCCCTCTCCCTCCCATTCTCTCTCTCCCCTCCTTCCCTCTCTCTCTCTCTCTGTCTCTCCCTCTCCCTCCCATTCTCTCTCTCCCCTCCTTCCCTCTCTCTCTCTCTCTGTCTCTCCCTCTCCCTCCCATTCTCTCTCTCCCCTCCTTCCCTCTCTCTCTCTCTCTGTCTCTCCCTCTCCCTCCCATTCTCTCTCTCCCCTCCTTCCCTCTCTCTCTCTGTCTCTGTCTCTCCCTCTCTCTCTCATTCTCTCTCTCCCCTCCTTCCCTCTCTCTCTCTCTCTGTCTCTCCCTCTCCCTCCCATTCTCTCTCTCCCCTCCTTCCCTCTCTCTCTCTCTCTGTCTCTCCCTCTCCCTCCCATTCTCTCTCTCCCCTCCTTCCCTCTCTCTCTGTCTCTGTCTCTCCCTCTCCCTCCCATTCTCTCTCTTCCCTCTCTCTCTCTCTCTGTCTCTCCCTCTCCCTCCCATTCTCTCTCTCCCCTCCTTCCCTCTCTCTCTCTCTGTCTCTCCCTCTCCCTCCCATTCTCTCTCTCCCCTCCTTCCCTCTCTCTCTCTCTCTGTCTCTGTCTCTCCTTCTCCCTCCCATTCTCTCTCTCCCCTCCTTCCCTCTCTCTCTCTCTCTGTCTCTCCCTCTCCCTCCCATTCTCTCTCTCCCCTCCTTCCCTCTCTCTCTCTCTGTCTCTCCCTCTCCCTCCCATTCTCTCTCTCCCCTCCTTCCCTCTCTCTCTCTCTCTGTCTCTGTCTCTCCCTCTCCCTCCCATTCTCTCTCTCCCCTCCTTCCCTCTCTCTCTCTCTCTCTCTGTCTCTCCCTCTCCCTCCCATTCTCTCTCTCCCCTCCTTCCCTCTCTCTCTCTCTCTGTCTC